>NW_028277165.1:31248947-31561842 GCF_051122295.1 Plectrocnemia conspersa
TTTATTATCAATTAGTTCACTGAACAGTTGCAAATGGTATACCTAAAAAGCAATACAATCTGTTTTTATATTTGCCGAAAGTCACTCCTACTTATGCCATAAATTTATTTTTAACGTTCTCGAAAATACGCCCATGATAAAAAAATATGTAAAATATAAATAAAGCATTTTCCTTTTGACGCCCTCACTGATCAGTTATTAGCACAATTAAAATTAAAAAAATACAATTATGAAAGTTAATAATGCTTTATTGAAATAATTATTATTAACCAATATTTATAAATAATTTTCCGTGACTTTAATGGGTGCAGATTATGAGCAGCATCAGTGAAGATGGTAGAATTGAATAATACAACTGTATGTTGTTCTGACGACTGGTTAATGACCTTTATTTATTTTAATCGTTTCATATTTATACTAAATAGTTAATACGATACATGTGTACTAATGATAATTAATTATTAATGAGAAGCACGTGTAAATAAGTAATTACAAACAATTTAATTAATCTGTAACACGTGTATAAAAATAAATTCGTTGTTGCTATGCGAATTTATTTTTATTAAAAATAATATACAGTTAACTTGTCGGTTCCAACAATTAATTGATTTTTTGTACTAATTGCTTAAATAAATTAACATCAATAAAAACTGAGAGAAAAAAAAAGAATGAAAACTCTATTCTCGATCCCCTTAAGGGTCATGAAAAAATTTTTGGGGCGCAAAATTCAAAGGAATTTATTTGACAAAAAATATAAAGCTTTTATTTTACATTTCTGTGACGGTGAGTGCCAAGCGACGCAAAGAAGATCGCGTACTCTCTCAGTCTCTTAGTAACTGCCGGACAATTAACACGTGATGAGGATGATGTGTGAGGTGTCCAGAGGATTAATTATGACTTGTGATTTACAATACAGATTCGTGCAGGAAATAATCATGTTCTTTGCCGGCTCACTTTGAATTCGTATAATTAAAGTATTTTACATAAAAAAATATTTAAACCCACATGCATTAATAGAGCTTTTATTTCATAAAATTATATGTTTTATTTAAACCTTTAATATAGCATGAGCATAAGCAAAAGTTCGCGCACTCTCTCGGTCATAATTAAATTATTTTATATAAAAAAAATATTTATACCGAAATATTTATCGTTTCATAAAATTGTGTTCCAAACAAAATATGGGATCGAAATAAAAATGATCTGCAATCCACTGCCTCAGAAAGTCGCGTTCTCGACCTTCATTCTTGCCCGTCACGACCTGGACGTCAACGATTAATAACACGATCCAGGTTCTCAATAGCTTTGAAGAGCTGGAAAAAAATAGTTGGATGGTTCTCATCTATTTTGGTTTGCGCCATTTTTTTTAATATTTAATATATGTATTGTACATATGTATGAATAAAAAATGTTAAATAAAACTATCTGTATAATGGCCATCATGCCGCATTGGGGCAATATGTTAAGTAATGTAGGTTGATTTATAATAAAAAAATAAACAATAAATAATTCATGAGAACAGAAATGAAAACCTTGAGTTCTACGCGAACTTTGCGTGCTTTTTTAACTTGGCTCTTCATGACGTTTTTCTTGAGGCGATTGGATCTTTGTTTTAATGTCATAATGATCAACTTGTGTTGTGCTAAATCGATTGCTTAATTTTTTAACAAATTCCCAAAATTCTGCTTTAAATGTCATTCAAATATGCTTCGTAAAAACTGTACAGGTTTTTATATTTTAAGCCATTTTTATCAGAAATAATGATACATATAATTTAATATTAGTAATAATAATCCAACAAAAAAAAATGTAATATTATTAGAAAATACTGTACAATAATAATATATGTAAAACAGACTGCCAATAAATTTTAAGCAGTCAAAAAATATAGAAATATTTTTTAAACAGCAAAATAAATTACCATGTTGCTATAATCTTCCTTGTTCTCACAACCTTAGGTTTTCACATTTGTTAAAAATATTTTAATTAAACCAAGATATAGTCAGCCAAATAAAAATATTTTATTTCCTGCAGCAGTGATTAAAATAAGTATAAAAGCCTTGCCTTCACACGTAATTTAAAAAAATAGGCTGACATCAGATGCAGATGTTATATTAAACATGAAAACATGATCCTACTATTTACCTTAAAAAAGTCGGAAGTTCTTAATTTAACTAATTAAAAACTGAAAAGATCCCTTCCAAATATTTCTCTGCTGTTATTTGACCAGTACACGAAAAACGATTCAATTGAATTTGCGTGTTATATTTATTTAGTGAAAAGACTAGAATTTTCTTTAATTTTGATTCAATTTTATATATCAAAAATAGTCTGAAATATAGAAAACCTTTTTTTAATTGATCTTTGTTGATATTAAAAAGAATACAATGCTATTTATAATATATGTAGTAATATATATATTAATATAATAAATATATAAATATAAAAACTATGCTCTTTTTATAAATATAATCTAGAGTCAAAAGCTCAGTATATTCTATGTGAAACATTCGCATCTCCATTGGCTTTATCTAAGCTCCTTAATAACACGTATGTAGGTGTGTATCCTTTGAAAGTCCAAAGGACGTGTCATACATCACATCGCTAATAAATGAAGATTTAAACGCCTGGCAAAATGACCGTTGCCAAGATATATTGCGATGAACGCCATTCTGGGCAAAGTTATAGTCAATTTGGTTAAGCGTGAGAAAATTGCGTACATCGCACCCATTACACTTAATATAAACATATTAAATTACTGTTATAAAATAGCAATTATTTTTCTCGCAATTTATCATTTTTCATGATCGGTGATATCGATTTATGACAGGAAATATAAATTGCACTTAATAGAACGATGGCTTCAGCACTTTTATGGAGCGATAAAACGACGGGAGTCTTTCCTAAGACCTTAGCAAGATTGCTACACCGATTCTAGCATTTTATGGGAATCCAACACACTTAAATGAAAACTAAAAGGATAAGGTACGATTGGACGTTAATTGTATAAATAAATTTATTCTTTAGTTTTTGATGAAATAGGACAACGTTTGATCTGCGAGATCTAACTGAAATCTTAAATTATTCATATATACCTAGTAATGAAGCCGGAACTGATTTGTTTCGTATGAATCCAGCACAGTTCACCAATACATCGATGCCTCCGAGACTTGTATTGATCCACTGGAAGGCCTCGAGAATTTCTTCTTCATCTGTGAGGTCGCATCTCAGAGCCGTGATACTTCCTCGGCCCTTAATGAATCGACTCATATCCTGAAAGTGGAATTGACCTGAAATTTAACTGTCAAGGGGTCGAAAGGTTAAGCGTTATTTAAACACGCAGAATGTGTGTTTGGGCGAACGTATGAATTTTTCATGAGTTTAATACGTGGAAAAGCATTGACTGATCGATGAAAAGCGTTTTCATGTGTCGATGTATAAAAACTTTTTCAAGTATTATAAAATTAATGTAATCAGTGACTTTTTTAAACAAAAGTCAAGCCTTTAATGCATATAAATAGACTCTGTATGTTATGAGTAGGTAGATAAAAAGTTTTTGATTAATATAGCAAGAATAAATATGTAAAGAAAAACTTGTATTAAAATAAATATTAGAGCCATATATTATAATATGTTTGATTTTACAAAGCACAACAATATTATTTTCAAGCAAGCGTTTCTTTATCTATGTCTTTGCTTAAAAATGTTTTGTACAATACTTGTTTTTATTTTTACAATTACAAAATTTTAAAATCACAACCTGTGCAACTTGTGCAATAATAGTATTATACAATATTTATTTTTGATTACAAATCTGACTTGAAAAAAATGAGAACCATCCCAAATATATTTTTTTAGCTTTTAATCTATCGCCAAAGACATCCATGTATTTGCCAATCTCAATGAGAAACAATATAGCTCGAGCAAGAGGAGCTTTCTTAAGCGCTGAGGTCTTGACCGCTACGGTTAAGAATTAAGGATGCGATCGCGGCTCTCTAAGGCATTTTAAAACTCACCGAGCATTGCTTAATATTCGACCCCACCCCTTGATAAAAATTTGTATATTTTACAAATCGTATTAAATATCGAATTAAATTATTGCAGATTTGAATAGTCAAAGTGAAAGCGGCTGCCTTTTTTTCTTTATACGAGTTGGATATTTCAAGTCAGAAGCGAAGTGCTAGTTTTGTGTTAAAATTTAAAGAAATAAAGTACGTTATAGTTCTGGCTTACATTAAATAATATGTCAAAATCTAACGTATCTTTGCCCAGTTCCAATGTTTCGGGACAAAATCAGACTCTTTGATTTTGTTTATTATATATCACCTATTAGACTTTTTAGCGTGTTTATTTTTAATTTCCATATTTGTTTACTGCATGAATGTGAAATTCAAAAGTAATATATCTGCTATTTTTGTGTTAAAGTATGGTCCAACGATTTTGACTGTAATTGTTTCGGGCACTGCCTATTAATAACTAATAATTAATCTAATACATTAGAATGCCCATTATTAGTTATTAATTGTCAGTGTAGTAAAGTAATTTGTATCAGGTAGACCTGATACAAATTACTTTAGTTTTTTCCGACAAAAACAAAAATAAAAAAATCTTAGTGAAAGTTCTGAAAAAATATTTTATTTAAAATCTGAAGATAAATAGTATTTGTTTTTTTGTTAAAGTAGGGTCCAACAATTCTGAATGCAATTTATTTAGAACTTTTATACAGCAGTTACGCGAAAAATATTGCTTTTTAGGTTTGCTTTACTGACAAAAATATTATTTTTATGAACAAATATTTACCATTGCTCCTTATTTTTTGTTAAAGTAGAGTCTAACGGTTGTAAGTGCAAATGTCTTTTTAACTTTCATAAAGCAGTTACGCGGATACGCATTATTGATTTTTTATTTATTTTACCGCCAAATACCCTGTTAATATGTTATTTCAAGTTTGAAGATAAGTAGTACTTATTTTTTTTGTTAAAGTAGGATCCAAGCATTTTTAATGCAATTTATATTTTTTAAATATACAGCAGTTACGCAGAAACGGATTATTATTTTTTTGTTATGCTTTACCGACAAAAGTGGTGGTTCTATGAACAAGTATTTACCATTGCTCCTTATTTTGTGGTAAAGTATGATCTAACGGTTGTACGTGAAAATGTCTTTTTAACTTTAAGTTATGCTTTTGTGTATTATTGCGTTTTTATTTGTTTTACAGACAAAAGTAATGATTCTTAGTTACGAGTGGCTTAGTATTCATCTTTAAACCCTGATTTTTATTAAAGTATGGTCCAACGGTTTTTAGTGTATTTTTTGAGAATTATTATACAACCGTTTAAAATGAACATAACATTACTGATTTTTTGGTTTGTTTTGCCGACATTATTAGTTAATTAAAAAGTCTTTCAACAATTTTTGGCATATTTTAGGCAATCTATACTTTTTAATATATAAAAAAAAACACTTAAATTTATATTTAACTAAACTTTAAAGTTATATATGCGAATAAAATACTGTAGGGAATATTTTATGATTGTTTGTAAGATTTTACCAAATTTATATAATGTTAATTATAAGTTTTCAGTCGTAGATATACATATATATGTATTAAAAAATACTTGTTAAATGTTGTACACTACGAAAGAATTTTGTTTCATAAAATGTTTCAAACTTTTTATGTTTTACTGATATTGACCATAAAAATGATAAATCAATTATTAAATACATTTTCACTGGCCTAGTTAGTAAAATTATATTTCTACTTATTAAAAATACACATTCGCTTTAACATATACTATAATGTTAAATAACGGCAAATTTATAACCGTTAATATCTGAAAATAAATTTAGGCCTATACTATGCTCATAATCTCGCGCTTTGCGCTCGAAAATTTGCATGTTTGTTTGTATAACTTACAACTTATTATTTACCTAATTGATTTTTATTTCTCGCTATCTTACTAGTAATATTTGTGCAATTTAAAAAATCTGAAATATTCATCAGATAAGAATTAATGTCATGCATGTTTTGTGCTTTATACGCAGATTTTACTTTGGTTTTTTTTTTGTTTATTTTCATATTTTCTTTTTATGAATAGAATGAATATATTACGCATAAAATAACTTAAATATAACAACATAATAACGCGTAATTTATTATAAAATATTCACGTTTAATTTTAAAGAAAGGATTTTTAAATACAATAATATTTTTTTATTTGTTACATAAGTTATTATTTCACATGATAACATTATTATTACATAGTTTGAGAGCCGCATCACGTGTTGCATCTATTCATGTACATACATTGATTAGCATTCACCGACAAGAAATTCACAATCGCGCTATAGTGTTATGCAACTCGTAACAGTATCAGCAGTTGTACACAATTCGCGTTTATTTATTTTATAAATAATAAATATTAAAATTTATCTGTAGCAATAATTTATTAGATGAGCAATTGCTTTTCCGGAGAATTGAAATTCGCTCAGACGTAATTCGCAACAATAAATCGTGACAGGCATAATTAAAGGTAACAGAGTTAAGTAAGGCGTCATGATTAAGATAACTAATCCGTTTTTAAATTCTGAGCGCATTTTATATAATTGTAAAACGGCTTAACAAGTCTGAATCTGTATGGTCTGTGAAAGTTTAAACAGTTAAGAAAGAGACTTAAATAATAAATTTCGTTATCATATTATCATAGTATCTTTCATGAAGTGATCTTCTTAATTCGAGTAGCATTTGAATCCACGACTTACATGAACTAAGATATATGTATATATAAGCAATATTTTATTCATTAATTAATTGGATGGAATAACAAGATTTTTGGCATAACTTAGGGATAAGGGATAAATATAACATTACATGCTTGTATAAATCTCGTTTTTTTTTTAGATATTATCGACTACTTTTATCAACCCATTTTTTTAATGGTATCGTAAAAAGATTTTCTATAATTTAGACTTAAAAATGCTACAAATTTACAAACCGATATTTTTCTAAAAGTAGTAACAAATAGTCTAGCTTTTTTTAATATCGTATACATTTTTTATATTAGTCTTAATATATGCATTTTTACGCTGACATTCTAACTTTATGCCATTTTTTGTAACAAATATTGAATGATTTGATTTATATGTATACAAACTCATTCATAAACTTTTTTTTTAAATTAATTTTATTATTAAGAGTGTTAGTATTATGAAGCAATTTTTGCAAAGCAAAGCTGCTGTTCTGAGGACCGTCTCGTCTATTTGGCTTTGCTCGACTAAATTTTCGTTATTCCAAGTCAAAAGCACAGTAGTTGTTTTTATGTATGGTACTGTTTTGACTTTTACACTATTTAAGTAAAAAAATCTAATGTTCTTACCACTCCTCGATCCTTTCGCCAATGCCATTGTTATGTGGTGGAACCATACTCTTTGTTTTTGGAAAGTACAGATTTTATAATTTATTATTTCTGATGTAAATCCCAAAGTAAGTAATCAAATAGGGCAGTGTTTTAGTTTATATAACATGAATTTAGTGTCCTCTTTTGATGGCCATTAGGGCTTAGTCATCCTCACTTGCCGACTCGCCTATGTCTGTCGCCATCTAGCTCCTTAATACGCTGGCATTGCACATTGATATGTTTAATGTTGGCTACACACATCATATAAATTTAATATTTTATGTATTATTTTTTGTGTATTGAAATAATACAGTGTGCTGTTAGTTTACGATGGTCTTAATTTAATTTAAATAAATCAATAAATTAGGAGAATTTCAACATCTTTGTCAATATTTACCTAATGCAGGTGAATTGTAGCGAAACTTTTTGTTTTGTCTAATAAAAAATATTATCTTATTTTTGGCGTGTGTAATGCTATATTCAAAATTATACTCTGAAATGTATGGTGTGGATATTCTGCACGGCACCGACCCTTAATTTTGTTTAAAGTAAGGTCCAACGGGTCAATAAACTTGTTTGGAAATATACGCTAAACCGATTTTGGATTGTCTCGCTTAACTCCGAATGTCAATAAATTAGAGAGACACAAATCAATTAATTTAATGTTCTTAATTTGAACACTTAAATTAATATTTAAAGTATAGATCATGAAGAATCGTAAAGTTTGTCATGGGTGTAATAGTTATTATTTTATGAATGTTTTTCAAAAGAGTACTAAATTTAAATATAATTTATAATAATTCGCTTTTAATCGTAGATCTACATATGTTAAAAATAATTTTATAGTTTTAGTCTGATTTTATAATATAAAATTAAAATGTTTTATGGCACATTTGATTATGAAAATTATAAAATAAAAAACGATTTATTTGTTTTATGATTTTTGAATATTTTTATTTTAATAAAATACTCATAAATCATTTTTAATATTTTTTTACATAATTATGATAGATTTTGTTGCATAGTATTAATTTAAAACTAAGATTCTAGCACTAGTTTTATTTAAACACATTACGATCCGTTCACGCATTTTCGCGTCCGTTCACGAGTTTTCAAAAGTTGAAAATTATGTAACTTTAGCTTGAAAAAATATTTAATTCCTTATCACAAACGTAGTAAAGAATTAAACATTTTTAATATTTTTTATTATATATTTATTATATAAAAAAAATATTGCGGAATTCTTCTACAATTGACAGTCGATGATTTAATTAATAAATTCCATAAAACGTTATTGAACGTATTTAGTTTATTATTTTATTTATAGCGTATTTAATTTTTGTCAGATATAATACGTATAATTTTTTATATTACTCCAATTTCAATAAAGTTTTAAATAAAGCGATAAAATAATGTCCTTATTTTATCAATTATATTATACTGAAAAAACGTTTTCCAAATAACCATTAACTTTCTAGTAGCTAATAATATTATTTTCTGTCAATATACTTTACTTAATGCGCATTTGAGATTATATTTTACTATTTCAAAATATACGTAAATACAAGTTTAAATAGATTTACTTAAAATACAAATATATTTTCATCAAAAATATTTAATGAAGAAATTACACTTATTGAACTATAAAATTTGCCCAGGCGATAAAAAACTAAAATTTTGGATTAAAAAATGATAATAAAACGGACTGCGCTGAAACGTCGTAGACCTCTAATATATAAAGTAAGGTCATTATTTTATCGCTTTATTTTAAATTTCATTGAAATTAGATTAATAGTTACGCAAATATTAAAAAATAAATTTAATATGAATTTGACGGATAAAATGACAAACTAAAAAATTAAATACGTTAATTTACGTTTCATGTTTTTCGTTGTTAGTCGGTGAATTTTTTAAGAACACACAAAAACGAATTATTTTTCTGGTAGTGCTATTATTAATAATCATGTCTTTTAAACACCACATTTCAGTCATAAACAATGATTAATACGTTACTTATATATTGTTGATTTAATTAAAAATATATATTATATATATATTACTAAAGTTTGGACAGCACTGCTCTTGACTTTATATGTCATACTTGAATATCGTATACGAAAGTGCGATGATGTCACGATCGCACCTGAGACACGTAATCCGCTATTTTAGTAAAATATTATAAGCACATGTCTATATATATATATATATATATGATATTTACAATATTTACTAGCAAAATTTATATAATGTAATAATAGATATGCACATTTCACTCGTACTAATTGCATAACTCGATTTTCTCTTATCGCATCAAATTAGATACGAAGGATATGCAGACGACAGATATTTGAACAAGCATTCAATTTAGTACATACCTGCCATAAATTCGCTAAGATGATACCATCTCGCAGGCGATAAATTCCAAATTTAGACAGACACAATCAGTGCAACGTGCACTTGAGCAAATCACCTGGATTTTGTGCTGTCTTCTGGCGATCCCTACGACCCTCATCCCCTTGTTAGCCAAGGAGACGGCTATAGAAGCTCCTATCCCGCTGCTAGCTCCTGTCACCACGGCCACCCTTCCTATCCAGCGCTCCATCTTGTTCCGATTCAACTCGAATCCTTCATAGGAAGGCACGTCTTGTCGAGTATTTACTGCATTTGGAAAAACACGACACTCATTGAATCCGGGAGCTGAAGGGCTTCGCTTGTTGAGTCACTCGAAAACGCGTGAGAGAAATTTCAAACAGATTTCAAATGAATTTTGTGAGATAATGTCGTATATATATATATATATATATATATAAAGAGGAGAGAGAGAGCGAAGGCTTGTGCTCTGATGGAGCTGGTCGTAAAACTGATTTTATGACAGAGAGAATATATAAAAAAAAACAACCTTGTACCGTGCACTTTATGAGTTTCTCAAATATTGTTTAATGTTAAGCAGTATAATTACTTTTTTCTATATATCACTGAGAACCATTTTAATGAGTAATCAAATTATACAGTATATGTTTATACATTAAGGTAATTGTATAAGTCTGTTACTGATACCTGAAAAAATTGGGCTTGAATCGCATATAGATTTTTTATGTTTATATGATCGGAAGCATACTATTATCGATAATCACAGATTAGCTTTTCCTAGATGTTCCTAATTTTACAAGATTAATATCTTGATCGCGCAGAGTGATTATGAGCTGTAATTATAATTTATAATTAATAAAATATATTTCACTTATTTATAAACGTTAATTAAAGTCTGATGTGTCACTACTTATTTAGTAGTTGTTTATTTTAACCCCATTGTCACTTATTGAATTACCGCCTGTCATGTTGCAACGTTTACTCTGGATAAATATCTTCACCGGTAATGTAATTTTTCAGAGAAAGAATTTTTATAAAGTCCGCTTTTATGATCAAGTCGCTAAATATCATTCTTACAAATAATGTTATAAATTAAATTTAATAAATAGTCGAAAAAAAATCTATAAAATTTCATTCATCTACTTTTATGTTTTAAGGAACAAGTTTTGGATTTTTATTCCAGCTCCCTTTATTAAAATTGACTTTAAAAATCTATAATATTGTATCGTGGATTTTTTAATGAAGGTCCTTGATAGATTGTCATTCGATACTGAAAGACATTGTTTCACCTACATAATTTACATGGTTTTCGATTCAGTTATTCTAATTAATTGCAAATTCAATCGCTATGCATAATTTATGCATGATGTAATACTAGTCAATATGTATAAGGTACAATAAGTAGCTCGTCTAATAATTAAATGTAAGTGGCTCATATGTTTATTAAGACTGAATAGCAGTTTCCATGACAATAGACATATATATAAAAAAAAAATTATTACATAATTTCAGATATCTACAACTTAATATTTAGCTCAGAAATATTGTCATTTAACCACATTTATATTTTACTTTATATTTTTTATCTTGTTTCAAAATGGCGGATACTAAAAATTTGAGAGAAAAAAGGCAAAAAACGTTCAAAAATATTAATTAAAATAAATTAAAATCATTTTAAAATAAACATTGAATTGAAATATTTTTTAAATGTTTTAAATAATAAACTTTTTTTTTTAGAATAGACCAATTACAAATTAAAACTTACCAGACTTATCCACTATCTTAATTAAAAATGGCGGTTTTTAGAATTTCTTTAAAATTAGTTTCGGAATAAAAAAAATTTTTAAATAAAAAATTGTTGTCATTATTGTTTTTTTAAGACACGATAGTTGTCTAAAAATAAATCTTTCAATAATTTCTGCTAAATTTGTAAATAAGTCTGATACGACATCTTGTTTCAAGATGGCGGGTATTCAAAATTTACAAAGATAAAATAAATAAATGTGAAAAAGCGTTTAAATATAATTTAATACAGATTTTAATAAATATAAATGCCGTAATTTTAATTATATCGGAATAAAACTCATTTTTGAAAAAGATCTTGTAAATATCTCTGCTCTGCTAAGTTCGTTAGTCAGTCTGATCTGCCATTTTTAAAAAAATGGCGGCTATTTAAAACATAAAAATATTCATATTTTCGTTATTAAAATTTTTTAGAAAAAATCTGAATAAGGCGAAAACGTTTTAAAATAATAATTAAACCTTAGTCAATAATCATTATCAGAAAGTTACCTGAAATACTGATTTGAAATATCAAATTTTCATTTTAAAAAGTAAACTCTGAAATGATTTACGCCAAATATGTAGCTTAATGTCAAATTGATAATTATTTAAAAAATCAATAAATTATTTTATATATTAATGCAGCTGCGTAGCGGGAAAGTATATTGAATAATTTTATTCGCATTACTTAACAATAAAATCTCACTGTAATGTACATTATAATTTTCTGTGAATCTCGTTTGTATTTTATGGACTTTATTTGTCAAACGAAAATTGCGCACAGCGAAAATTTCAAACAACAAAAAATCAATATCAATTATATTATATATAAAAAAGAATATATGTAACATATGTTTTTATGATTTTAATTTAAAAATATTTTACAATGGTATCATAAACTAACGTTTTCTATTTATTACATAATTTTTCACTTAAAATAGATGAGATTAAAAGTAATATATATTACACAATCAACACAAAAATAAATATTAATTATTAATATACGAACAGTCTCTTAAATAAAATATTAATTATATGAATTGTTGATTAGCTTTCATTATTGCAAAAAACATTAAAATAAATATTAATTATAAATAATCAATTAAATAAAAAATTATTCCTTTGTATAATAATATAATTAATTTTAACAAAATTTCATTCCCACTGGCTGAATGGTTAGCTCTTTAATCTGTAATAATAAAATATTATTATTGAGTAAATTAGTTTATATAAATAGCAAAGTTTTAAACCATTTATCAATTTATAACAATTAGCACCTAAAGATGGAGCTATGCCATAAATTACCTGTACGTGGGGTCTGGCGTTCAAAACGTATATTATAGCATCCGTTACGTCTTGTACGTCTAAAAATAATGGAGGTGGCGAACCCAAAGGATCCGAAGGGTCGTAGGGTTTTCCGATAACTTGGGCTATTATTTTCTTAGTCATTTGTGTGTACACCGAGCCTGGACTGATACTCTAAAAAAATAAATTGAGGTCAAACAAACCACTTATTGTTGTACAGAAAATTGGTTTTAAATGCGCGTTTTACCGTCACTTTGATGTTGCTCTTCAAAGCGAGTAATTCAACCCTCAAAGTCTCAGACAGCGCTGTTATGGCGTGTTTACTGGGGTAATATAAGCCGAATTGCATATTTTCGTACTGGGGTACGATATGACCAGAGACGCTGATTGAATTAAAGAAGCCGTCTTAAAAACTTTTATTACAAGGTTAACAATAAATGTCACTGACCTGTTTATGAATATGACCTGACCGCAATCTCCTCTTTTTCTCATACTTTTTATCGCTTCTTTGCTGCAAAGTGTAGTTGACAAAACGTTGACGTCCATCAGTCTCCTCATATCCATTGGATCACAATCTAAAAATATTCATATAAACACTAGGAACGAGATTACGAACAAAGATCGAAGCACTACCTATTAATCCTCCAATCTGGATGATTCCAGCACTGTTCACTAAAACGTCGATACCTCCATAAGTATTCTCGATCTTCTTAAAAGTCTCAATAACATCTTTGTCTTTAGTCAAATCGCACTTCATAGCATGTATCGTTCCATTAGTTAACCCAGCCAACTCCTGTGTATTTAATTTCAAAGTTATACAACACTCATATGATCTTATTTAGATAACACTCACTCTAATCACGTAATCTCTTCTTGCAATTCCTACTACTATCATCCCATTTTCAGCTAAAGCTACAGCAACCGATGCTCCGATTCCACTGCTCGCTCCTGTGACTACAGCTACTTTTCCAGCCCACTGTAACTTAATTCTCTAATATATCATTTAATGTTACTGTTTAATAATATAACTTAATTTCTCACCATCATTATTGAAGCCAGTGATACTTATTCATACAATGTATCAAGTCTCTCGTGTCTTCCGACTCAATGAACCCGTGAATATTTGTCTAATCATATATGTACAGTTATGAAATTATCAACGTTTTGCGGTAGGTAGAAATGTGTTTAATGATCAAGACAAAAACATTTTATCAGTGAAGCACGTATGTCTATTTTTATTTACATTGTGTGGGTTATTACATTTAACGCGTAAATAGATATTTGTCACCATGTCCGCGCGAATTATTTTTTTATATATTTTTCAAGTACTAAAAAATAATAAGATCGTTCCGTCGCAGCTACGATAACAAATTACGATTTTTAAAAAGTACAACTATACAGAATTTTGACCGAAAAACAATTTCAAAGTCAAAAATCCACGCCAAAAGCAATAAAATCGTGCAGTCGCACGGTGGGGTATTTGCTCGATCTTAGCGGCCCAAAGTCGATTATGAAAATTTAAGCGCAGGTAAAAAAAAAATTGCTCTGTAAAGCTGATAATTTTGCGCATAATAATCAACAATTCCTCCACTCCTTGCATAACGCTAGCGCCCCCACGATCAGTCGGAAGTCAGTCATCCCTTCGAGTGCACGCATCGTTTTCTCGGCGTCGATTGCATACTCGTACATTGGACAATTATTATTATTTTATTTGAGTACAGTTAAAAATCCAAATCATTGATTATGATAAAGCAGATAAGTGTTTCTACGTTTTATAGCTCTTTCTTGCAGTTGCTGTCATATTAAATACACAATATTGTTTTGAATAAGTACCATTTTTTAGTACTTTTTCCTATTTTTTTTTCTAATTTTGAGTTCATTAGTTATATTTCCAACCACTTTTTAATGTATATTTTATATACAATTTAAAGCTTAGGTCTTTTTCTTTATGATACATGTAAAATTGGCTGCGGATTTTTGCGGTTTTTAACACATTGCATACCACTATTCTTAAAAATGGGACGGGGCTTAGTCGCGAAAGTTAGGACCTAAACGTTTTAAACTATTATAACTGTTTAATTAGGTGACGTGTTATTGTCAAACTTAAAATACAGTTTTATAATGATTGTTATTTTTTAATAATATGATCACCATGGTAAAATCAGTAAACCTCAAATTGTGGATCGCGTACTAATAAAAAAAATAAAAATTTGTTTAGAATCACCAAATATACACATATTTAAAAATGTTAAAAGGATACCAAGTATGATAAAATACTAGTCAAATACTTTTTCTTGTTAAAAAAACTGCAAATATCAAACTTTGTGACATATGTAATTTATTTTTTATTTTTAACACTTGACGCGGCGAAATTCGCACGACCGTTAAACACGGAATTCCTCTTCCTCGGGCCTACAATTTAATAAATACTTAAAATACCTATTAATATAAAATTGCATGAATTATTTCAGGAAAAATAAAAAAAAAGTTTTTTTTTATTTTTTTTTTATTTTTTTAAAAAGTTTTTTTTTCGATAGTTTGTTTTTTAACACATATAATATTATATATTTGATTAAGAGCACTTATGGAAGAAATAATTTTGGCCGCCCAGATCGGGCAAATACCCCACAGTGCGTCGCTATGTATAATATGTCGCTATGACAATAGTAAAATTATTTTATTTTAAATATAAAGTAAATTTATTTATTGTATATTAAAAAAAAAAAAATATACAGTCAAACTGTTTTTATAAAACACAACATACAATAGCAAATAATGATTATTTTTATTTTATTTTATATCTACACGTGAAAATGTATTCTGATATGACTTTACTAAAATTCCTGCAAAAATTATTTTTTCTCTTGTAATACACATTTACTCTAAAATATAATATTTTAAAATAGTATATTTATAATTTTCAATAACATTTTAAATGTACGATGCCTAACATTGCTTTAAAATCGCAAAGAAGGATCTGTGTTTTTTGTGTGGAAAGAGTACGAAGATTTGGGATTAGGATAACAAAAGAAAGGTCTGCCGTGTCTTATGTCCATGTCAACTATTATACAAGGCCAGACAGTTTGCGCGTGACGTCATCAATTAGAGGGATACCAATCGCAGTTTTTGTTATATAAAATATAAATAATGAAATATATTTTAATAATTATTCATATTAATATAAAATAATATATATAATCCATAAAAAAAATATATTTGTAAGCATAATATGAAAAATAACTTCATTCTTTAGAAACATATCGATGAATTATAAACATTTTGATTTATTATATTCTAAATAAATTATGTTTGTCAATAAAATCTGTTATATTTTGGTGATTTATTTTGTGGAAAATATATTGTTGTATAGGAGCCGATTTGATTTTCATCAGATATAATTTTTTTACTCTAATCTCTCTTTATTTTATTAGTTAAACTTTATGCGCGCTTACACGTTGTTAGACTTCTCTTTCCCCCCTCCCTCTCTCTTCCACACACTGAAGCTTTTTGCCTGCCCTAACGATCGTGACGTCACGATAAAGCTGAATCTGAGCTACTTGGCCTTTACATATATATTTTTTGACAAATTTAAGGAAAAATTCTGCAACTACAAATTCAAATTATATCTGCATTTAAATAATTATATTTATATTTTTTGTATGATTTTTTTATTGGCATGTTTGAGTGTGTGTTATTATTATATTATCATAATTATTTCTGTTTCTTTGAAAGTTTACAAATACAAAGCGTAAAGACTGAGGTTACAATGCAAGGTTTTAAACGCAAATCTCGAGATTACGAGTACAAAACGTGAAATTATGAGCCCGAAAATTTAACCAGCTATTTAAATTCAAGGTTACGAGCGCATTTTGAAATTACAAGCATAAAATCCCAAAAACACGTCTATATGCTTCCAGTTGCTTGTTTGGTGATAAATAAAGGTTAGCTAACTATTATACTATAACTATCGCAACGTTATTTAACGTTGCTTTACAAAACTATTTGCACGAACAGTTGTTAGCGAGGTCAAGTAAAATATCTCTTTTTTATAATTAAATTATAACCCTAATACACCCATTAAAGCATTTTACATCAATTGATTATGACATGTTCATAAACAAATATTTAAAAAAAATATTATACATCTACAGTTAAATAATTGTAAAGCCTTTCTTTGGTTTATATAAAAAACGTTGTATTTTATACTGAATTAATCTTTAAAAAAAATTGTCGATTCAGATCAGGGTTAACATTCCCAATACGAATACTGATTGGTTAGAAAGTAAACCAGTGTTTCAACAAGTCGCATAAAGACTGGTTGTATATTGTACTTGTAGTACAATCAGAGAGTTTAAATTTTATAAAATGGAAAAGTGGGTTGGAAAAGTGGCTGTTGTAACGGGGGCTAGTGTTGGAATAGGAGCATCAATTGCTAAAACTTTATCTGAAAATGGAATGATAGTTGTAGGACTTGCCAGAAGAGATGAAAATATAAGTGTAAGTCTTTTCGGATTTAAACACAATTTAATGTATCAATAAATTATAATTTATTTATGTTAGAGCTTAGCTAAAGTTACAAAGGGAAAGCTATATGGCATTAAATGCGATCTTCAAGAGCAGGATAGCATAGAAAATGCTTTCAGAACCATCGAAGATAAATTTGGTGGAGTCGATGTTTTAATTAACAACGCTGCTTTAATGAACTTTGCTTCGATCATGGGTTAGATATTGCTTATGATAAATGATACAATATTGTTATATTTAATTTCTATATATTATAAATATACAGATGGACCACCTTCTGAGTGGAAAAAGATATTTGACACTAACATCATGGGTGTATCGATTTGTACTAGAGAGGCTTTAAAGACAATGAGAACTAGAGGAGATAACGGTCATATCATATTCATAAATAGGTATTCTTGATATTTTTAGAATAATACTTTAATTTAAATGTTTAATGTTTCATTTAACCATTTAAATTAGTATCCTTGGAAAAATTGCATATAATGGATTCAAGGATTCAGTCGGCATGTATCCTACTAGTAAATGGGCTATAAATGGTTTAGCTCATTCGTTGCGAATGGAATTAAAAAATGCAAAAAGTTTAATTGGAATTACCGTAAGTTTTTATATTTATTATTTATTTGATTAAATATATTTTTATTTATATTTTTTGTTAAATGATAGAGTTTATATCCTGGTTTGGTCAACACAGATATGGGAAATGACGCTGCAAATAATTATGAAGGTTTAACCATTGAAAAAAATCTTGATAATACAGTACCAGGATTTTTGGCTGCTCAAGATTTAGCTGATGTTGTGGTTAATGTTTTAAACTTGAATTCGCGTATTGAGGTAATTTTTAATCATTATTATTATTTTATAAATTTATATATGTTAGTTAAGAATTCAACTACAAAAATAAATGATGACTTATAATTTGTAATTTTTATTTTATTTGACAGATACAAGAGTTATCCGTACAATGCAGAGGAATGAGCGTATGAATTTATTAAAGGTGTTTAATTGTAAAAAAGTAAAAAAAAAATATTTTACATATACGGTGAATATTTTTTATTTAGATAAAACATATTGTCTATTTCATTACATTTTGATAATATTTTATAGTGTATAGCTAAATATTTTTTTAATTTTATATATTAAAAAAATACATATTACATATAACTCAATGTTATTTGTATTTTTGTAGGTTATAATTATATTATTTATATTTTATTTTATACTATCGCTTTCGTTTTCTACTGATGTGAAATATATATAAAAAATTACTATATAGTAAATAATATTTTTATAAACCCCTTAACTGTAGCAAAATTTATTTATAAAGAGCCGTACTTCAAAACTGATCTACTACCTACTAGTTTTGAAGTATGTTATAATAGAAACTTTATTAAGTATTTACATTAAAAGATACATTACCATTTTTCTTTTATATATTCAATTTTTTCTTAGGAGAACAACAGTATATTGTTAGAATAAAATCTTGAAATTGGTGAATAGGAAGCGTTAATTATACTGTTAAAATAATAGATCTTAACTAGGGATTCCAATCCCGGGATCCCGGATCCCGGGATCCCGAACGATTTTCAATACCCGATGAGTCCCGGGATTATAAAACATAATCCCGAATTTTCGGATTGATTAATTTATCAAGCACAATCGAATTATTATTGACAACATAGTTATATTTCGTGTACAAACTTGCGCGAGTTGCACGTGTCATCTGTGAATCTTTGAGGCTGTGAGTCTGAACGTGATTTTTCAGCAGCAGGCTGCTTAGGAACCAAAATCAGATCAAGGCTAAATGATAAAACACTTGATGCTTTGATGTTACTTCGTGAGCTTTATTCAAAATAATGTTTTCAATTAATTGTGTCTATGAATGTACATATGTACAAACATTGTCAAAAGTTCATTTTCTTCTTCTCAAATAAATATATAAGATCTTCCCTTTTTTATTTTTATTATATTATTTTCTATTTTAAGCCAAAGACTAAAATTATACGTACTTTATACATTGTACGTTATAAAAAACATATGTAAAAATATATTGTATTATTCATTTTAAATTATTTTTATCGATAAAATAACATGAAAATCATCCCGGGACTGGTCCCGGGATCCCGGGATCGGCTAATTGCAATACCGAAATCCCGGGATCAAAATTTTGTCCCGGGATTGGAATCCCTAATCTTAACTGATTTCTAAATAATATAAAGCAGCAAATAAACCAGAATAAACATTAATGAATCATTTTAATTAATAATCAATTTTTTTGCTCCTATTGATCAAAATTCAGTTTAGATGTGTCTCATTCGATTTTCATTCGTAATATTATTATAAAAATATAAATGCTTTTGACCTGGACTGGAAATTCAATGTATATCATTTTGTGTATTTAAGCATTTTTAATTGATCTAAATAAAACAATAAATAATACAATAAACTTTTATTTCATAACAAATTAATAAACTATATGTAAAAATAATAAAATAAATCAATTTATTTGTCACTATCTACACAATTTGGCCATTATCATTCCTGGTGCATGACACAACTCTTGTCATACAGGTTTTACGTAATATATTTTTACCTCACATCATACATTATATATTCAAACACCCATGCCTCTGCATTGCATAGACAATTCTTGAATCTGTGAAAAACAAATATATTTTAGTTGACTAATTGTGTCATATAAATAATGTTATACTCAACCTCAATACGCGAATTCAAAGACAATACATTGACCACAACATCAGACACGTCTTTAGAAGTCAAAAATCCTGGTGGGGTGTTGTTTAAATCCGTTTCGGGAGCAAGACCTAAATATTGATATGCAGCAGAATTACCCATATCGGTATGAACCAGGCCGGGATATAAAGTCTGAAATTTTAAATAAAAATCATGTAGCAACAACATTTTTTGCTAACAAGATTAATAGATAAATATGTAAAAGTACACGCTGATAATCTGATGATGGCCAAAAGATCAAAGAAAAAGAGTTATGCATATACATAGGAATATTAACTAAATATACCAGAGCTACCCATAGCATATAATGGACAATAAAGTTATAGAAAAGCAAGAACTGCAACTCTATACAATAAAACAACTGACTGGAATGACTTTAGAAAACATTAAACGAAAGAATCAGTTCATTAAAAACACCTGAAGATTTATAAATTACATTTTATTAATTAAATAAAAATATACAAGATGCAGCATTAAGTGCGTCTCTTATTTAGGATAACCAAAAAAAATTAAACTGGCAAAAAATATTTTTAAAAATCCTTGAAAATGCTTAGAAAAAAATGACATAAATATACGCGATCACTTCACAACAGAGCCAAATTAAATATATAAAAAAAGAACGAAAAAAACTAATCACAAAAAAAGAACGAAGCTATTTAATAATATATTTTAAGCTACAGTATCTGAAGAATGTAACAAAGAGAATAAAAAAACTCTTATCAATTATATTTAATAATTGAAAATCGCCTATAGACGATAGAGAAAAATCATTTTACAAGGAAGACACTCAAATTTTCAGAATAGTGACAGTGAAATTTAAGATTTTTTTAATGCAACTATTTATATTGGAAAACAGTCAAATTAAATAAGTAAAATAAATAAGAGAAATAAAAATTTGATACGACCTAATAAGCGGCAAAGCAAAATAACGAACATGTAATTAAATTAAACTATTTTTCAATCCAATGAAAGGTTGCTTAAATTATTATATTACTGAAACCAAGAAAGAACTGAACGATATTTCTCAATACAGACCGAAAATCAGTTATGACAAAAATATTATAAATTTTTTTATTCAAAATAAACAAACTGGTAATAAAGGAACTTAATAATTGCTACAATTGCCGACAGCACTACAATAATGGCGTCTGATTCTGACCCAAAAATAGCATCGAAAAGACTGCAAGATCACCTCTCAAAAGTCTAAGCTCGATTCACTAAATAGCGAATCAAAGTTAATGTAACTGAATCAATCTATGTTACATTTACACTGAACTAACGGGAAATGAATATTATTTACAACGGAACTCTGGCAAATATCTTGACAAAAGGCTGACCTGGAAAACTCATATCTGGAAATTATTATCTAATCTTCGCAAATTATCTAATCTCTGTGTATAAAAAAGTAAAAATTGCTGTACAGTTTAATAATATATAAACAAACTTACGGTTATTCCAATTAAACTCTTTGCGTTTTTTAACTCAATTCGAAGACCATGGGCTAAACCATTTATAGCACATTTACTAGTAGGATACATTCCTACGACATCGTTATATGCAGTATATGTCATTTTACCAGCAATGCTAACACATATAATAATTTAATATATTGTATACAAATATAAATTAAAAGATAATTCTTACCTATTAAGGAATATAATATGACCGTCGTCTCCTCTGGTTCTCATTGTCTTTAAAGCCTCTTTAGTACAAATAGAAACACCCAGAATGTTGGTGTCGAATAATTTCTTCCACTCGGAAGGCTGCCCATCTATATATTTACCATTCAAATTAAGCAAATAATATTGTAACACCTATCATAAACAATGTCTAACCCATAATTGGAGAATGGTTCAATAAAGCAGCGTTATTAATTAAAACATCTACTCCTCCAAATTTATCTTCGATTGCTCTGAATGCATTTTCGATGCTGTTCTGATCTTGAAGATCGCATTTGATTCCATACAGCTTTCCCTTCGTAACTTCAGCTAAGCTCTAATACAGATTATTATTTTATCTGAGATTGATTTGTGTTTTAGCCACAAAGACTTACTTTTATATTTTCTTCTCTTCTGGCAAGTCCTACAACTATCATTCCAATTTCAGACAAAGATTTAGCAATCGCTGCTCCTATTCCAACACTAGCTCCAGTTACAACAGCCACTTTTCCAACCCACTTTTCCATTATGTATTATTCGATATTAAAACAAGAGATCTTGACTACTCGAGCTGCAATTCTCGTCTGATAAATTTTATGTTACCGTCGGTTTTTATATACAACAAACTCGTTTAAAAACTATTTAAACAACTCACTTTTGCTTGTGAATCGTACGATTATTATTATTTACACGTAACTATTTATACCAATAACATTTACCTCTACTTGTTAAATTATAAACAAGTTTTAATTCGCAATTTAAAATAAAATTTATTTCCTTAAAATGTCAACAAATAATCTATGCAACTGCCTTACATGGAATTCAATAAATATATGTATGTATGAATCTTATACCAGATCCAATATCTTTAATTTTGTTATAAATATTTAAATGCAAATATAACCTGTTTCTGCATATTATATAAATCCTATAAATTTAGTGTCGTAAATAAATTAAACCTGTAGTTTCAATTTTTGATAATATAATATAATATTTTTAATGCACATAATATATAGTAAAATTAATTTATTACATGTTTATTTATCGGTTTTACCTTCAAAAGTATGTAAATATGATAAGCCGTTTAACTATTAAAGAGAATAATGACCGTATTACAAAAATATGTGATAAGCAATTAAGATGTTATTTTATATAACACACATAAAAATGATTATGATAAAATATTTTTTAAGGTTATTTGAAACAGTTGTATTTATATTATATATATAATTGTTTTTCAGAATAATTATTATGAATTAATAAACACTCTCTAATATCAGAAATAATTTTTAAAATGATCGATTAATTAATAATTTGTTTATAAAACTTAGATAACAATTGTTTATTGATCTATGTTTAGGAAGAATTGTATTTACTATTTACAATAAGATAAATAACATATAATTAGGTATACATAGAAAAGCATGGTCCACCTTATTTATTATAAAAGAACGGCCAAATATATTGCGCTGTGAATACTTGTTTCTTCCAAAAATTAATACTAATAATAATATTTGTAAATAAAATAAAATTGTGCAGTAAAAAGTATAACCAAACGATAGTTACAATAATATATTGATAATTGTGTTATATAAATAAAGGGTAACCCGCAAGAACGATTAAAAATAGACTGACGCTGAACGGACAACCACGGTAAACCCTCGTAACGTCCAGAAAAAAACGGTCCTTTAGACATAAAGGAATAGATAAATAATGTATCGAATCATTTCGTTATTACTCTCGAAATATAGAGAATCTATTGTATAATATGTTGTGCATTATATTTGCGCATTTGCGAAAAAGACTATTTATATTCGACCCTTTGTATTATCTCCCCTTCGAAACATCTATCTATAAAATTTCACTCTTTAAAGGCATGCTCATAATTCGTTCGTCACATATACGATCTCTGTATGGTTGTGATTCGCTGGAGACCTCTTCAATCTACGGTACAAAAGATCTGACAGGGAGACAATCACAACTGCACAGCATCCCACGCCATTATGCAAATTAGCATATATATTTTGAGCTAAGGGACAAGTAATTTCTATTGTTTTATTTGTTTCGTGTGGAAGCGGTATTTTATAAATACTTCAAGGTTGTAGTCATGAGTACTTCTCAATAATGACAGTTGTTAATAAGCATTTTTAATTATAAAACTTGTGACGCTGATAATAAAATTCCAAATAGAAGTGCATGTATCATATAAAAGAGAATAGGATTAGATTATACGGTCCCATTCAATAGCAATACAATAATTTTAATTGTATTTTTTTTTTAATAAGTACACAAGCTTATAATTATCATATAAGGCTCGAAAAAGAAATATATAATATTATTCATGATATTTATCCATAAATTCTAAAAGTTTTATATTGAATTATAGAAATGTAGCGATTGATACATAACACTAGTGAAGAGACACGTCACACGCGCGTCTGAAATCCCGCGAACAGTACCCATGGAACTAGTAGTCGTCTAAAAGTACGCCCGCATCTTCTTTAAGGGTTGTAAAGTCAGTCTCACTGCTTTTCTAAAACTTGTTTTATCTGATTATTAGGACATCATTTTCTGATCTTTAAATATGCACAAAAGGGTGAGAAGTAATATTTACTAATCACAGTGTTGTCAGCTCCTAATATCAATATACACGTATTTAATTGGTCATTTTTGTTAGTCCAACAGCAAACCGCCCGTTCCAATGTTACTTACATTCTGTCTTTTAGCAAAATGGTGATAAAATCTCCCTTTATTCAATATATTTTTAAATAAAATGTTTGACTCTTAAATCCTTGCAAGCTTGTATGAACATTCAACAATATATTACGGCATAATCAGTTTGACTTTAAATTAATGGTCGTAAATCAGATTAGCTGACTAAACAACGTTTAAACTAAACTAAACATGACAAGTTGATATGGTTATATTTTAACTGTAAAACAATAAAAAAATAGATAAGTCACATTCTTTTACACAAAATAATTACCCGTGCTGGGTATAAACATTGTAAACATTAAATGGGATTGTAATATAATTATAATGCTTTGGTTTTGCTAATCAATAAATATGGTGAAACGTCCTCGAATACGTCACGTCATATATATATATATATATGAAAAGCTACAAAAAAATATTAAACGTTAAAATATTAAATATTAAACGATTTGTGGAGGACGTTTGTACAGCGAGCTGTACACAGTGACCCTATGAATATCTCCTTCTGGAAGGCGTCAGTGCTTGTCTTTGAGTGCGTGTCCTAGATGTGTTTTCCGCAGATTATCAATCGCTACGCACATTTATTTAGTAACAAATTGATACATGACAAAAAAAATCCCTGCTCTTATCAATGTGACAGTCATTATTTTAATCGACAAATTTAAAAGAAATGTATCTAGTATAAAATATCAATCAAAAAATGTATAAAAAATACATGATTGTATTTATCGAAGATCTCTTTGTGAGACATTATCTTAAAAGCTGATTTGAAGAATAATCGCCAGTTGAATATCAACGCTCATTATAGAACCATCTCTATTTTTTTAATAAAAAAATAAGATGGAACGCTGGAACGGAAAAGTAGCCGTAGTAACCGGAGCAAGTCGTGGAATAGGAGAGAGCTTAGTCAGAAATCTAGCTAAAAGGGGAATGATAGTGATCGCCTTAGCTAGAAATGAGCCTGCTTTGACAGTGAGTTTATATTTATTTATTAATATTAATCATATGTAAGTATAACTTATTGAAACATCTAGACATTGACTATAACTACAAAAGGGAAAGTGCACGGAATGAAATGTGACATTAAAAGCGAAAGGAACGTATTGGGCGTCTTCAAAAAAATTCAAGAACAATTCGGAGGAGTTGATCTACTGATCAATAACGCTGCTTGTCTTAACTTTGCATCAATTATTGGTATTAATTTATGTTTTTAAATACTTATAAAAACATCATTATCTTACTTAGATGTTGTTTAGATGGAAAAAGTAATGCATGGAAAGATATTTTGGAGACTAATATCTTGGGACTTAGTATCTGTACTCGCGAAGCATTAAAAACTATGAGATTGAGAGGCGATGATGGACATATTATCAACATTAACGCGTAAATTTTATTTTTTTATTAAAATGCATTCTATTATATTATAACATATTAAATTTAAACAGCATTCTGGGACATACTGTATCCGTTGGATCCATTGGTATGTATCCTGCTAGTAAATTTGCTGTGACTGGCTTAACTGAAACTTTAAGGAATGAATTAAGAAACTTGGGCAGTAATATAAAAGTCACTGTAAGATCCTATGAACATTTTTATGTTGTGTTTAAATTAACTGAAGCGTTTAAAAATATTTAGAGTATTAGTCCTGAATTTGTGCATACTTCTCTTGGAGTGGAAGCTGGTACTAATTTTATACCATCACTGCATATCGAAGGAGATGAACGTCCTTCTGGATATTTATCAGTACAAGATGTGACTGATGCTGTTATTGCTACTTTAAGCATGAGATCAAATGTTGAGGTATTTAAATAATATTTAAAAATTAAATATTTTAAACTATTTATATAATATGTAAAATTTTAATTTAGATACGGGAACTTATGATTCAGAGTTGCGAAACACTAAACTTACCAAAACCTGCGGTATGCTGTGAGATAATGGAATAAATTTATTTAAATATTTATTATATGTATAAATAAATAAAAACGCATATTTTAATAATATTTATGGTTCACCGACCAAATTTATATTTATAGTTATTAAATTTATGCGTATGTTATATTTTATTAAATAAAGTATGAATTAAAAAAATATGTTTTAATATAATTTCAAGTGCATCAAATCACTGAAATCAATTTAATATTTAATTACATCATAAATCTTAAATTTAATTAGTTAATCTTTTAGATGATTGACAGCTGATTTGTTTATCTACTGTTCAATCAACTGCCATTCTTCTGAATAATAATTAATTACGATAGTTTAATTCAATATTTAATTATTTATTATAAATATATACACAATACACATTTTTAATATAACAATAAAATAAAATATATATTTATATAATAGTGATATAACTGCAATATTTGTTTAAATATGATATAACAAAGCATATGTTTTAAAATATTCCTTTAGAACTCTCCATCACGATCTCTTTCACCTGTAATGAAAAATATTTATTAATAAGAATTTTAATTTTTAATAAAAAATATGAAAAATACCTCAACATGAGATGAAAAACTTAGTAATGATACAATCACTTTAGAGATATCAGTTGGTATCAAATCTGGACATGCGTCCATATCAATCATTTTTCTCTCCGTTGCTTTGTTGTTTAACATATTAAAATGTGATTTAAGAGTAATGATGTTCTAAAAATCATCAAAAAAATAACAGTAGAAGCAAAAATATATAAATACAGATTAACTTACAGATATTTTAATTTTGCTATTTGTCTCTTTCAAATCACTCCTGAGTTTATCTGTGAATGACTTAATCATGGCGTTGCTGTAAAATATATAATTAATCAATTACTGTTTCTTAAATACATATACACAAAATTAATTAAACACACTTATTCAAATTTATAATGTAACCATCATCTCCTCTACTTCTCATTGATCTCAATGCTTCAAGAGCAAAAATATTAAAAGTCAAGAAGTTCTTGTCGAACACAACATCGCGAGCTTCAAAGTCTTGTTCTATAAAATTATTAATTTATATTATTTATAATAATATTAATATTACTTAACAAACCTAATATTTCAGCATTATTAATCAGAACATCAACACCTCCAAACTGTTCTTCAATTTCCTTGAAAGTGTAACGTACGTCTTCTTCATTCAAAGACTGACATCTCATCGTTTGAATCTTCTTGTTCACTTCAGCGCTAAAAATCTATTCAAAAAATCATTAATTATAAATTTAAATATAATATTGCATAAGCAATATATTTACCTGCAATTTCACACTCCCTCTAGAAACTCCGATAACTGTCATTCCTTTTTCGGACAATATCCTAGACACTTCTGGACCTAAACCGCTGTTGGCTCCAGTCACTACAGCTACTTTACCAATCCACTTTTCCATTATTAGATTTGTTTCTTATTTTTTTTAAATCGAAGCTCGATACTCTTCGATCAACTATCAATAATGTACTGATGATTTGAAAAAGTAAGATTTTAATCAATCTTTTGAGTCAACGCTAAAATGATATCGATTTTTTTATCTATAATGTGATTATATGTATAAGCATTAATAAAATATTTAATAAATTTAATTAAACTAGCTGTCGGTATCTCACTATCGTGAGGTACCGAAGCTAGCGAGTGTGCGGATACCGGACCCTCAACTTTTTGGGTTTTAAATATTATTTTTGCTTCGTTCTGATTTTTTTAATTATTTTTCAGAATTTAATGGCTTAAATTAGACATTATTATGAAGGATTTTCAATGATAGTAAAAAATGGTTTTATTTATAAAAAATTACTTAACATTTTCAATTCATTTGTAAATTGGTTTAGAACTTGACTAAATATTTCCAGAAGAAAACATTTTATTTGAAACTTAAATATTTAATGATAAATTTAAATATTGTATATCATTTATGAATAGGTTTAAAGCTTAGCTTGATAATAACAAATTAAAAATTGTACAGTGAAATCTTAATATAGTTTAATTAAATACTAACTGACTTAAATTATTAGTGCAATAAGTCATGTCGCGCATTTTTTTAATTGTTAAGTCAGTCATCGCTAGGCAATTAACGAGGGTATCGAAAATTTTTGTTTTGTATGAAAGATATTTTTTTAATTTTATATATATGTACATATATAGTTTTCAAATAAAATTAAATTTCAAAAAGAACGTACACTTTTTTCATAAAACTGAATCTTCTGATATAAGCTTACTATATTATGATGTTTTAAGCTTAAATATGATTCTTATTGATAAACTTTTAACTGTATTCAAAGAAGCTATTATGCATTTCATACTGTCGTTCATAATATAAAATAAGTAACAGTTTAATTCATTCTTCGGTCACCTGACCAATATTCATAACTCGGGGCGGAACCCTACTCTTTATTATTGTCTAATACATACATTTTTTTATTTAAAATGATTGACTGCAGTTCTAAAATAATATCAAAGTTTTTTCGACGCGAAGTTTAATTTCACTATAACTAAATGCTATGCAATTATTTTAAATATAGTTGCACCAGTGCAATTAAGTAACTGATTAATGACTGTAGAAATACTGCATTCGTAACTCTTGCGACAGAACCATAAACTGCAAAACGCGAAGTACAAAATAACGTTTACATTTGAATAAGGAAGAAGCTGACAAAATAATATAGTTGTGCATTGAAATACTTAAATCATTTATATTGCATTGTTTACCTATTAACCTTTAAAAGTCCAAAGGCATGTATGTCATTACCGAAATTGTCTTACCATTACATTCCGATGGCATCTATATTATCCACTACATATTTTATATTTTTTGAAGTCATTTTAAATGACTTAGTGATTATGTTTGTGATTAAATAAATCGGATCGCAAAATCTTTTTAAATATTTTGGTGTATTTTTGAATAATAAGATGTACACTATTTTGTACAAAAGATCTAGGTGAAAATAAATCTAATGGCTTCCAATACAAACAATAAAGTTATTGTACATTGCAATATGCACTGGGTCTGAGAAGGTTAAAACAAAAACTACTTTTACACTTATTATATTGTTTGAGTGAATCCATTTTTCAAAGAATTCTACATTTGTTCAAAATATTGAGCGGCTACAAACCTTTTTATTAAAAAATAAATGGATCATACACAATATAAGTACGTCTTCGAGTCTTATTCTCTGTAATTTTATTTTGCATCAAAAGAAGGGCAAAATAAAATATCTGTATGTTAAGACCTTGGCTACTGATACGTGAACAACGAATGATCACTTCCTCTGACACTTACATTTCGAACTATAAAACATCAGAACTTAATTAATTATTAAATTAATGTATTAATAAATTAAATAAAACCAGATGTACTTGTTGTAGAAGTATGATTGATAGATTGGAATGGTTTGATGTTCAAGAATAAAGATTTACATAGATTGGATACTAGAGATAGAGACACTTTAAGGGTAGTTAGGTATAAGAAAATGAGTACGGCCAGGGTAATAATGTACGGTGGTATGAATTTATATAATAATATTCTTAGGACAATCCGCAAAAATAAAAATGTTACGATAAATAAAATAATCAAGTCCTTTTTATATTCTGTTAATGTTTATATTATGTTTTAATGTAGTTTTTAAACAATTAGCTATATTATCTGAATAAATTAATTAAATAAATGATAATAATAAATAAATAAATAACGTCAATACTTCTCCAATTTATCGCATAGATACCAGAGGCGTATATTCAGGGTGTGCTAGGTGTGCGGCGCACACCCGCAAAACCATCTAAAATATAAATTTAGAAATTTAGAAAATTTAGGGCATAAAGCGACATCATTTTGCATACAGTAGTATGCAAAATTATAAAATTTTAATATGCAGTGTATAGTATGCATTGGTATTTGTCAGTCGCTCTAAAAGTTTCCGCGCGACCGACACGCTATGTATTACTCTTGTGGCGCGCCGACCTTGAGTGCGGCGGCCGACTAAAGTAAATTGTTCCGAGATTTAACGGCTGAAGTCGTTCTGTCGGCTGGCAGCGCTCAGTAGTAAAATTGGTCTCGAATTTGGTGCACGTACTTCAAAAACTCTTGCGTCCGTCGCTGCTTTTTTATTACATTATATCACAATAACAGGTCACTCATTTTTTATATTTTGGCGTAAAATAGTTTATTATCTTATTTACATATGATCAATACTTAATTTTCTATTCTAGATTATATTTTTTTATTTACCCCAATAATGATGAAGAATACTGTTGAAGATATTTTGAATAATCCATTTTCAAAAAGAAGTTATGAAATTAAATTGAAGATCATCAAAATTGGCAAACCACGTCCACCTCTTCCCAATTTATTTATGAAGCATAAAGACAATAAATGCGAATATACAAGACATTTTTCATTTTCATCATATGAACGAACTGAGTGGTTAACAGGCTGCGAACTTCGATCTAGATTGTTCTGTTGGCCATGTTTATTGTTTTCCAAAGAAAGAAGCGTGTGGAATAAAAGTGGATTTGCTGACCTTAGTCATCTGATAACGGCACTGAAAAAACACAAAAGAGCGCAGTCACACGTTCAATCATTTTTTTCTCTCAAAATGTTTGGAAAACAACGAATTGAAGTCATGATTGACGCTCAACGTAAAGCTAATATAAGTCAACATAATGAACAAGTTCATAAAAATAGAGAAATATTAAAGCGAATGATTGACGCAGTAGTATATCTAGGAAAACAAGAACAACCTTTTCGAGGCCACGATGAGTCCTGTAATTCACTAAACAAAGGAAATTACCTTGAATTTTTAAATGCACTTCGAGAATACGATTCTGTTTTGGATACTCATTTAAATACTGCAACGGTGTTTCGTGGTACTTCCCCATCCATACAGAATGACATAATTGAAGCAATTGGTGATGTTATTAAAGATCATATTAAGGAAGAAGTAAATTCAGCAAATTTTGTCGCTATTATTCTTGACGAAACTTCAGATATAATGACGAACTCACAGCTCTCGACAGTTTTGCGTTTTGTTTATGAAGGTAAAGTTTACGAGCGGTTTATTGGCTTTACAGACGTTAGCTCTGATAAAACAGCCGATGGCTTATTTTGCCACGCTGTAAATATAATTGAAGAATTTCAAATTCAAGAAAAATTAGTTGGACAGACTTATGATGGGGCGAGTGTAATGAGTGGGCATATTAATGGTTTGCAAGCCAAAGTACTCGAAGTTTATCCACTGGCCATTTTTACACACTGCTATGCTCATATGTTGAATTTAACATTACAACAAGGTCTTTCCAATATAAAAGTGTGCAAATCATTCTTTCAAACTTTAAATGGATTGTCTGCATTCTTTTCGAAATCTTCCAAACGAATAAATGCTTTACAAGAGTTTGTAGCTAGAAGACTTCCTTCTGTTACACCTACAAGATGGAATTATACATCACGGTTAAGTAACACAGTGCAAAAATACAGAAATGAATTTACGGACTTTTTTCGAAACGTCGTGAAAAATTGTGAACTATGGGACCCCGACACTGTAATAAAAGCACGAGGTTTTCTTAGCTTTTTGGAAGATTTTGAAACAAGAAAACTTCTCCACATATTTTCAAACCTTTTTGGAAAAACTGATGTGTTATACAACATTTTACAATCCAAATCTTTTGACATATTATATTGCTGTAAGAAAGTTACCGAAATTTTGCAACAACTCAGACATGAACAGGAAAATAATTATGAAACATTATGGGATTCTTATGTAACGGAAGAAAATTATCCAAGACTGAGTAATGATTTGCTTGTTGAAGAAAAGCACGCGTTTAGCCAACTATTTAATACAATAGTTGATAATATATGTAAGCAAATTGAATACCGTTTTTCTTCAATGTCCAAATTGGAATATTTTCACCTTCTGGAGAAAGAAAAATATGAGCAATATAAAGGAAAATTTCCAAATGAATTACTTACCAAACTGCAACAATTCTATGGAACATTATTTGATTATATAAGTTTAAAAAATGAGCTTGCTGTTCTTTATCATTTACCTGAATTTGCAGAGAAATCTGTTCATGAGCTTGTACAATTTATGAACACAAATAATCTTGAGTCAGGTTTTCAGAAAATAGATAAATTAGGCAAACTAATATTAACTCTTCCAAGCAGTACTGCTTCAGCAGAACGTTCATTTTCTGCTCTGAAACGTATTAATACATGTTATCGAAGTACCCAAGGCCAAGAAAGGCTATGTGGCCTTAGCTTGATTTCAATAGAAAAAGGAATCCTTATGGATATTAAAAAGAAGAGCACTTTTTATGACAGCGTGATAGAAAAAATTATGATTAAAGAAAGAAGATTAGATTTTATATATAAATAATTATAATTTTATGTTTATTGGAAATTTGATATTTTTATATAATAATATTTTAGATTAGGTTTGATGTTTATTTATTTATTTATATATGGGAAAAAGCTGTAAGGCAGTTTAGGCATGCCAAAACCTCAGCTAATAAAAATGAAAAAATGTACGTTTTTTTTAAATTTTTTATAGCACACCCAATATTAACACCCACCGTACGCCACTGATAGATACATCTTAAATTAATTTATAAAAATTAAAGATAATATTTTTTTCTTATTAATAAACCCACTTCAAAACAATATATTAAATTATAAAGATCAGAAAAAAATATTATATTTATCATATTTTAGATTGAATAATAAATTTAATTAAATTCATAGTGACGCATGTGCCAATTAAAATTCATATGCATCTCTCTTATCTAAGCCGACGAGTATTAACCTCTTATCTGCCAAAGTGATCAAAATTGCAGACTCTAACATCGGTACCAGTTAACAGCCTAAAGTTTGTGTCTCAGCACTTAATTTTAATTTACTTCTTCCTAAGAATTCAACACACGGTTTAATATATACATGACCTGAACGAGCTAATATAAACTCATAAATTCGACAAGCAAGTGCTGCAACACAGAGGCAAAGCAACGGCCACTACGGGCAAAGCTTTAATGAAGGCTCGAAACTTGGGTGGAAAACTTTATAACTATGGTTGGAGGGTTGCTCGCCTTTGTCCTTTTTTCGTCTTGAAATAAAAAGTTCAAACGAGAAAAACCAAGAAAGTCCGTGCAAATCTGAAAAGTAACGAACACTGGTCTGTCGTTATATTTAACATTTATTTAAAAATAAATACATGTGTATTTATTTTAATTTAAACGATGGTTAAAAACTAGACGTAGATAACATTAAATGTATCAATGTGTATTATCGATGTATTAAGGAGCTGGATGGCGATAGGCAAGTCAGACAGTGTGGATGTACTGGCTCTAACGGACGTCAGAAGAGGACGCAATCGTAACTCGAAAACGTTCTGAAACCAAAACTGGAATTTATTAAAAATAGTTTAATTATCAACAATTTACAAATCACAAAATCGCTGAAATATAAGAATGGATAATAACCTAATAACTATTTAATTTAGATTATTTTCTTATACAGGAATTAGAATAGATCCCGTTTCAAGAATGCTGTGAACTAAAATGTCATATAATGCGATAAGCCAAGCATATTTTAAAAATTTGCAGACTCCGTTTACGGGAAGAGAGAATCTACAATGACTCTCAAAAGTGATTCTGAGATCTTAAATGTGAATTTCTTTAGCCATAAAGTTTCAATAAAAATCATAGGAATATTTTTATTGTGAATGAGATCAGAAAAATGATTTAATATGTCATTTTCCAACACTATAGGGCAGACGGTTAACGATAGCCCAAGAGTCCGACACAAATCAAATGCATCTTAGCAATGAGCATTTAAAAAGTATAACGCTGAAATTTAGTCTGATTAAATATAAACGGCGCCGGAGAGACACTGGCGCCAAACAAGCTTCGCGGCGAAAGGGTTAATGAACAACTTGTGTTAATTATACTACCATAAAAAAAACAGAGCAGTCTATAATGTTGCTTCAAAATTGCCCAAATTATTGAACTACAAGTTTATTATATAAACAATATAGATAACAGTTAAGTTTTTTATCTGAAAAATATTATATACTTAGTAGATCTTACATTATTAGTTTTTTTTTATTAGTAAAAATAAAAATATATTTTTTAATGCAAAATATGTTTATTTCTACATTTTTAATAAATATTTAGAGACAATTCTTATACCAGTGATATTAGTTGCTATAAATCTAATTTCAGTTGTTTCAAAACTGTTTTTTGATTGAATATATATTTTTAAACAATTATTCCGTTTAGTATAAATTCCTGTACCTAAAAATATAAATATTGTTAATATTTACTTTTCCAGTTTATAATTTAAAAAAAGACCATGTATATACTACCTCAACTGTGGATTTCATACTCAAAATAGCAACTACAGAATCAGCCAAATCCTGTGGACCCAAAAAATTATCAGCTTCAGGACTACCCTTTTCAGGCACAACAAAACCTTCAGTTGTGCCACAACTTATTAGCATATCAGTGATTACAGCTCCGGGGCAAAGGTTCTAAAAAGATTTTATATGTCAATAAATATTTAACAAAGCTTTTAAGATATACAAAATATCTTACCGTAACTTTAATCCTGCTCTTTAAATCTCTCAGTTCATATCTTAATGTATGGGCAAGAGTAGTTACTGCAAATTTACTTGCTGCGTACATGTTCATTGATTTAGTTTGTATTAATTGAACTCCAAGGAGGCTAAGGATATACATTAGGAATTAACTTATAAATATTTATTATTTAATTGTGATAATACCTATTGACATGAATTATATGCCCATTGTCTCCTCTTGTTCTCATAGTCTTCAAAGCTTCCCTGGTGCATATTGACAAAGCAATAACATTTACATCAAACAAACTTTTCCAATCTTTGACTTCACCGCCTGATAAAAACACAATGGTGATTTGTTTTTTTTGAAAAAATATTTAAAGGTTAACTTTACTTGTCAATGTAGTGCTAAAGCCTAATCCAGCATTGTTTATCAAAATGTCAACACCGCCGAGATTATCTTCGATCCATTTGAAAGCAGCAATTATGTCACTTTCGACATTTAGGTCACATTTGACAGCCTTTATGATTCCTTTGCTTGTTCTAGCCAATTCCTAAAAAGTATTGTATAAATATAAAACATCTTTAACTTATTTTTATTATAATTAAATGTTTAAATTTATCTTACTATGTATTTTGTTTTATTGATTTAAATAAATCTATAACACACCTTAATCTTTTCATCTCTTCTAGCTAATCCGACGACAATTAACCCTTTCTCTGCTAAAGTGACTGAAATCGCAGCTCCAATTCCAGCACTAGCACCAGTAACGACTGCAACTTTTCCATTCCAGCGTTCCATTTTATATTTTTTTATTTTAAGCACAATGATTTAATGTGACTGATCTAAGCCTAATCCTAAACGAACTGCTCAGAATCATAAACGGAAAATAACTGAGCTATTTTGACGTTATACAGTATCATTTATCAAACCAATCTTTACTGGTAATCCACAAATCACAAAATATATTGATTTCCACCTAACAATATTATCGTATAAACAATGATAAAACCGCGCAACAATATGATTAATAATATTTACAAAACTATTAAAGTCACCACAAATTATAAAGGAATTGGTTACATAACAAAATATTTATTTATAGTAATTTAGAAGCAAAACATTTGCCTTATCAATCTTAACCCATTTATAATGTGGTAATTTTAAATAATTATTTTTTGATGTAATTTATAAGTAAATAGTTATTGTAATTTATTGCAATATGAAAAGCACTTGCAGAATGCATTACAACCATGCTAACACAATCAAGAACTACTAAATAAATAATGAAATACTAAATTGAAATCAAAATCTCACTACAGCTTAAAATCATTATTTGTCACTATGCATAACGTAGCTCTACGTAGCTCACGTCTTTTAGATATTATTCACTGACTTATACCACTGGTCTATCGTACTGGTTTATTTAAAAGTATGTCAAAAAAATATGTTTACATAATTTTATTTGACCTTATGTGTTATTTATAATATAATTTGAGAGGTTCAATATCATTATAAAATAATAAACAGTAAAAAAAACGGTTTTTTCACAATGCTCTTAATGTATTATTTAATAATAACTATCAAAAATAATAATATATAATCGTCGACTTACTTTTAAGAGTCTTAACATTTTAGATGAGATTTAGAGTTTAATCATCATTATTACTTGTTAAATTTGAGCCTTCATATCTTGGCGCCGTTTTTCAGCGTCGTTATGCGTGGAAAGCAATAAATCCTTCAGTCTCTGTAGCTCAGATATGAGCTAAAACTAATCAATCACAACGACCCTGCCACATTCGAAACCATCACTCTTCCAGAGACGTTGGCATTTTGATTCCATCTAGGCTCTTTTATCTAGATATGTATAAAGATACAGATATTATCATATATAATTTAATACAAACATATGTATATTATCAATATTATTTAATAATTTTTAATAACAGACATTCAAGATTTTTTTATTTCAAGTAAATAAAAAAACTGTGCTATACATTCTAGTGTATAAGAGTATTAAAATGCCTTGGATAAAAAAACACTCATCATAATGACTCAACACATATCAAATAACCTTGAATCAATCTATTGTCCATATCTGTAAGCATAAAAAAAATATCTTACAATTATAAAATACGCTAAATCAGACGTTTAATATCAAGTAAACATAAAGGTATTATTAATTAACGGAAAATATCATATATAAAGACTAATAAATAACTGCTCAAACAGTGCCAAACATTAGTAAAAATATTTATTTTACCTATCGTGATGCATTGAAATACCTAATTTAAATAAATAAATAAGATTTGAAAAGTAAAAATGCAACGGTTATTAAAGTCAATCGACGACTTTTTATAGACAACGAATCCGCATTTGTGCGAATACTCTTTGAACACAAAACTCAAATATATGTTGTTGACAAACTATACCGAATTATTAAAATATTAAATCCCCGAATCAATTTTATTTTAATGTGATTTTATTAATACCCAAATTTAAGGAGATTAAGGTCCACATACAGTTTCGTATCTTAACATTTTTTTCACAATATGAATGTAATTATAAATGACTGACAGCAAAGTTTTGCTATCACGCGAAAACGCGTGACCCGTAATAGGTTTAAATGATAAAACATAAAAATCATGAGTTTTTCGAATATTCACAACGAAAATTCTTAGATTTATAGCATTAATGAAATATAATGAAATATTTCAAAATTAGTTATTTTTTGTATTGTAGCGTATTAAATACAAATATTTATTTATTTATTTTATAAGTGTATTACCTAAATAATTAAAATATATAAGACCGCTGTATTTAAAACCGTTTTTATAATTAGCACAAATATTTACAAATGTGTTTTTTTAATACAACGAATTAACCCAAAGTTTTTTTTTAATAAATATTCATAAAAAAAAATATTATTTTTTTAAAATAATAATATTATCCAAATTATGTATTTTTGCACTAAATAATAACATTGCTTAAATCCGCCTAATTAATTATGAATAAAAATAATATTGTTGTATTTTATAAAAGCACACATATAATTTACAGATTTAATAAATTTATATATTATTGTACATATTAAATTACTAAAGTTTTTTTGTTTTTTTTCTTTCAGATGGTTACCAAGATCGGCCATCCGGCCGCCAGAGGGCGATCTGTCAGATTGTGTGCTGGTGGTCGGAGTATCGCGGCCAAAGATGGCCGCGGCTCTCCTCTCTGTAACTCTAATCTCTCTGTTCCTCACTTTCCACGTGCTCTACGACAGCGCTGTCTACAGTCTACAGGTAATAGTTATAATTAAACAGGTAAGAGTTATTACACCACGAATCACTGCTCAAGATGTACTTCTAATAATAATAGTGATTCTGAATTTTTCTCCAGATGTTTTTATTCTGACACGGATCAACCATTTTTCTGTCAAAGCCCTTTTATAAAAAAAAAACATTATTTAAAAGTAATGTTTGTCAATACAAACATCCACTAAAAATATAGTTATATAAAGGCATATGCATTAAATTTTACATTAAATATAAGTTTAATAATGTAAAATTGATCCTTAATTCTTCATTTCCAGGTGGCAAGCTCAGCCGCGGGCGATTCGCGTACTTCAGAAGGAAGAGACGACGCTTCCAAGATCATCAGACCCAACGTGCTAATCAACCATCCTCTGGTAGTTCGAAATCGAGTCCGTTTCCCTAGAACGGCTAGGCGTCTACCCCAAGCGATTATAGTAGGGGTACGCAAGTGCGGCACGCGAGCCCTTCTAGAGATGCTCTACTTGCACCCTATGGTGCAGAAGGCCGCAGGAGAAGTGCACTTCTTCGACAGGGATGAAAATTACGCCAAAGGACTGGAATGGTACAGGAAGAAGATGCCTCATTCGTTCAAGGGTCAAATCACGATCGAGAAGAGCCCGAGCTACTTTGTCACGCCCGAGGTAAATCACTATTGGCTACTACATTTTATGACCGACAATAAACGCTTATCATGTTCGTTTTGGCTCTCAAAAGGCGAACAGTGGGTCCGGCAATAGCGAAAAAGGGTAAACCCTAATCTCTCATCTCGTTTGTATCGGAGCTCGATTCGTCCCTTGGGGGCAAAGGGTCCGGCACGAAATAGTAAATTGCAGTTGTTTTAATATTAATTGCGCCAAAAACCCTTTGAAGGATTAGCATAAAACATTTTGTATAAAGCCTTTGTTTTCTGATACAAGAATAAAATATTCACGAATAGTACAAAGAATATCAAAATATACCCTAGAGCAGTTGTAATATAACAAAATACTTAACACATGCGAATTCAGAACAACTGATATCAATAGATTGTATATGTTATGGTGAATATGTATTACCAGTGAAAATATATTTTCACTGATATTGACCAGTGAAATTATTAATTAACTGTTAAATACAATTGAATTACCCTTGTTAGAAATATAATATTTTATATATACTAGTGAAAATATAAATTCACTGAAAAATACACAATTATTGTTTCAGATGTAAAACGTTTATTTTCTGTTCAAACCCAAACCTAACACAAATTTGACCTAATAAAAGTTCTAAAACTAACTATTATAAAATTAAACCATAGTGTCTGAACTTTCAATAGGTTAGGTTTTAGTTTGCAAATATCAAATGGACGCAAACATTAAACGGACATTTCGCAACTGGCAAATTAAGGTTTATAGACATATGTATTTATGTTTATTTTTTAATGGAATTTAATACATAAGCATTTTGAGATATGAGGGCTTTAAATTAAATTACTAATATAATTGTAAAATATTTTTAAATTAAAATCTTATTAACCCTTTGCGCTCGTAAGTCGACTATGTGTCGACATCGTATTTCAAGCGTTGTACTCGAACGTCGACAATATGTCGACAAAACTTTGAATGCATTTATTGGCTTTGTGTTCAAGCAAATTTTGAAAATTTAAATTTATTAATAGTAAAAAGACTTCTGTTAAACACATTTCAGTAATATTGAATTTTTAACTTATGCAAATAACTCAATAATTTTAAATTTACAAGTGTAAGTTTATTGTAAAATTTTTCATCGGAACATGGTCAAAGCGCGCGCTGTTAGGACGGCATCGCGCTAGACTTGACAGATTTAGGTTGTCAATTATTGCCTTAAAACTGATTTTTTCCTTCTAAGGGCATCTATATTTTTATGATATGGGATGAAACGGGATCATATGCTATAATTGTGCATAATTATTACTTTATATTGTGTGTCTGTTATGAAATAAAAATAAAAATTTTAAGTCGGAAAAAAGAGCGAGATGCCGTTATGATAGCAGAGCTCGCTTACTCGCTCGCACTAATAAAATGAGCGATTGACAACTATCGACCTGGGTACTCAACTCAAACGATAATATTAGTCTCGACACATTTAATGTATTTTCGAGATAGTAAATAACTAAATGATGTAAAACAGAATTAGTTATGTGTTTTAATTATTTATAAATACATATATTGATTTTCTTTTAAAAATTATCCATATAATTACGAATGACGATATAATATTGAATTTTTAAGGACGTGACGATGAATTCGATATTAACCGTGATATTATTGCTGTGACAGTAATAGTATGCGTTTATGCTAAGACTATTTTTACCAATTTTAAATCTGGTACAAGTATTTAAAGTTTTAAGTTTTAGGATAATCTTTTAATGTAATATTTTTTTATGATCAATTTATTTTTATTTTTAAGAACTGTTTTAATAAATTCAAAACTTAAAAATTCAAAAATAAAGCCACGAGGCCAAACTACGCTGGTTCGCTCTAGGTGTAAAAACGCCTGCCAATCCAAAACAGATCCCCACAAAAAAACAATGTAATATTTATCATTTCTGCCTCAAATGGGCAAATACATACGAAAAACTTGTAGAATATTTGTCTAAATATAAAATTTGATTATTTTCACAAAATATAATAAAACTTTACCAGCCCCACCTATTTTTTTTTATGTACGAAAAAATTGGGTGGGGCCTGGCCCCAATTGCATTTATATTATCACCACAGCTGATATTTTTGAGCGCCATTTCGAAATTTGTTAATATGTGGGGGCACCTATTCATGCCATATTTTTAAAAATATTATGGTTCAAATAATTGATTTACAGCCTTAAATTATACTAAAAAGCCATTTTATTAGGCTCAAATGCTTACGGCACCTTTAAATGTCTAATGAGTACTGGCGATTTTCTTGATGACACCTATAGAAGTCATCCGCGGTGAAAGGGTTAAAAGTCTTGTAAAACATATTTTTTTCAGTGAGTTTTAGGATTGTATTACACTTATATAAATTTATCCATATTTAACACTCTAAAGGTGGATGACTCAAATATGCGTCATTGAAAAACTATTGGTAAAAGTCGTTTATGCACAACATAATCAACACTTACACGTTTAATTGGATAAGATTTAAAACACAGTTTGTAAATTAGTGATATCTATTATATATTGTTAACTATAATTACAGCTTACAATCAATAGATGTCGCTTAGCAGTTAGGGCTTAATTTTAATAATAGCGCATTCTTAATATTAAAATGTTTAGTTTGCTGCGGGACCTGAACCGATAGTCTCTAGGATATCAGTTCAACGCCTTAAGGACTACGACATTCCGGTTATACAAGACAATCTAAATATAAAGTTGTAAGATCGCCATGACGCGCTTTGAATGCCTCTCTGTAAAACATATGACTGAAGAATATAGACAAGGTTATTTTGCTCGTGTAACACCATAGACCAGGGGTCGGCAAACCTTTTTTTGTGAAGGACCAGATTGTAAATATTTTAAGCTCAGCGGGCCAGGAAGCAAAATTAAAATGAGCTTTATCATTTCTCTCAAATATTCAAATGTATTGCAAAAGGCGTTACGTGGGCACTGAAGATGCTGTCAAATTTAAAGTGCATAACGTCACGGTGAAATACAAAGCAATAGGAGCACCTTATAAGGTGATACCTAGCTAGCTCCTTAACTCGACGGTTGGCCGCTCTATTATAGCACATACTTTGATTTTTTTATATGTCAAATCTAACAATTACTTGCAGCCCGGATTAAAATAAGCAGAGGGCTGGATTTGGCCGTAATTTTTGGACCTCTTCCATAGACAGTGAATATATTAAAAAATATCTAATTTAATTTGGCCTTCTTTTTCGTATTTTAAATATTCCTATCCTAAGTGCATGTAAACGCAGGACAAATACCCCCTGGATAGATATATCTCCCATCAAAACTCCCCTGGATATTAACCCCCTGTACAAATAATCCCCTGTGCAAATAACCCCCTGACAAATAGCCCCCTGAAAATTAACCCCCCGTGTAAATAACCCCCCTGACGATTAACCCCCGCCACGTATAGAGATAAGTATTTTATATAAGTTGTTATTATTTATAATAAATGGTCATTATTTTAATAAAATAATGTTTAATACGAATAATCAGTATCAATACTAATTTATTTCATTCAGCAAAATACAGAATTTTTAAAATATCAATAAAACTAACACATTTACGAAGAAAATATACGTATTGTATATTTTGTACCGGTGACCGGTGCGAGCAAAATTGTTATAAAGAGTAATAAAAAAAAATAAAAAATATTATTAGGCTAGATACATATGTATGTATAATACAGCTAAACTTTGGTAATGGCGTCAGTATATGTTTTATTAAGTATAATAGAGCGTCACGAGACGTGTTAAGTAATATCTGTATTATCTTTATACGTGGCGGGGGCTAATTGTCAGGGGGATTATTTGCATTATGGGTTAATTGTCAGGGGGTTATTTGCACGGGGGGTCAATGTCCAGGGGCGTTTTGACGGGGGGTTATTGTCCAAGGGGTATATTTCCAGGCGGTTAGTGTCCGAAAACCATATTTCCTAATCTAGATTCTCCTTTATATATGGACCTTCGCATTACTTTATTTGGAATCTCATTATCGGCAACTTAGCGTCAAAAGTGTTAAATTTTGCTTTTAAAAATCATTGGTTATATCGTCAAAATGTATCCTTTTGCTTAAAACATATGTGCTGATGTGCATATTGTTTGTGTTTTATTTATTGTAAGGTGCATAACAATTTTTCGTATTAAATGTGTTTTTAAACGTTATTATATGTTGATATATGTTTTATTTAACTAACAGTATATTTTTTTATTTTTTATAATACGTTTATTGTAATCTGATTTTCTAAAAAGTCTAAAACTTGTTAATGGGAATATATTAACTATTTACGAAGAAAAAACAACAATTAAAAAAACTAAAAACTAAGGTTTTACTAAGAAAAAAAAACAACAAGTTAAAAACTTGTGCTCTTTGTAATTTTAATCTTGATTAAATTTTATTGTAACCATTATTTTTTGTATGAACGCAAATTGTTGATCGATGTTATGAGCGCTAAACGCTATAGAACGAGCGCGATGCGCAAGATAATAAGCGCATTGCGCAAGATAATAAACGATAGGTGCAAAAAAAATACAAACAGTCCAATATTTTAATTATTCAGAATTCATATGACATCTAGCTATTTACAAATTTCTTAATGGTTATAAACCCCTGCCGCTACATTACTCAGCTGTTTTTTTTAAATAATTCATTTATTTGTTTTACCGCGCATTTGATTGCGATGGACGAAAAATCATCTAAAAACATCATTACATTTACCTTCCTATACTATGTATACCTAGTACTATGTCATTTATTTTTTGTGAATAGTAAGTACAATTCTTTGTGAACACATTTTAATAAATTATTCTTTTCTAAGTTTCATGGTTAACGTTTTACAAATTATTTAAAAAAGTACAATAAAAAAAGTTATTTTCCGATTAAAGTATTTAAATTATAATATATTTTAAATATTTATTTAATTTTTTTTTAACTAAAATACTGACAAACTATCAATCTTTCGCTGTATTAATTTTAATTTGTAAAAAAATTAATCAAAACATGTTTTATTTCATTTTTACTTCCAAAAATTGAACATAAAAAAAGTCTCGAAATTAAATACGAGCTGGCGCTACCCCAACCAAAAAAAAAATACGAGTGCAAAGGGTTAACATATGTTATATACATAGGCATTCTTTTTTATATATATTTACGTATAATATATACATACTTGTGTGTATTGATTAACTATGATCAGAATTTTTGTTGTTTAAAATTGTCACTGTGAGCAATTTTCTTATGCACAATAATCACCTAACCATCTGGACCAGGCACCGCAGATTTTTCAGCTTCGCTGTCATTGATTCGATCTTGTGACTTGTTTATTTTATTAATTTTTCTGTTTGCTTGTTACTATGGAAACAACAAGTAATTTTTGAATCGATTTGTTTTAATTATTTTATTTATTGTTATTTTTTAATTCGATTTCAATTGCTACTCTATAATTTCTTACAATTGGATTTTTAATTTTGCTTAAAATTTTGGTTGTATCTTAAATGACATGGTGATTTTTATTGTGAGTATTGTTTGCCTTAATTGATTTTTCATCAAAACATTTCATTATTCTATTTTTTATTGTAAAATCTTACGGCTAATCCAACCAATGTACATTTCGTCACAATTGCCACAAAAAATTTGGTATCTGTACTGCTTCTGATTCATAAAAAAAATTGCCTTTCGTATTCGGGAGAATGGTCCATATTTTATTATATTAATTAAAAATTGTTCTAACACCCTTTTTTTAATGGACTTGCCATATCTTTTCTGAGATCCTTCGAATATATAATAAATATGAAATACCATCAAATTTCTCGTTTTTATCTATTTTTTTATTTATACTTTTATTTTTATTTTAATGCTACATTAAATTTTTAAATTCGTTAGTTTTTTGTTGTATTGAAAATTTGCTATAGAATTAAATTGTATAGGATGATAGCGAGAATTATTATCGATTTATACTTGTTTTTTCGGTGACTGGATTATTGCGCACATAAATAAATAAATGCGCACATTTTCGCTCCGTGGAAACGGAGCGAAAATTCTTAATATAAGTGATTGTTTGATTATCAAATATATATAATTTTAATTCCATATGTTTAATATTTTTCTCTATTTTTAACCTTTTAAATGCCGTGGAATTGTAATGAACGATAAGCCGCAATTTTTGCCGCAACATGAAACAATCAGTTTTTTTGTAAATATCTAACAATTTTTTTAAGAAGAATTACTATGTAAATACTTAATTTATTTCCTGCACTAGCACACATGTAGAAGGTTAGGCAAAAATTTAAATCTATAATCTCTTATTTAAATCGCTAAAATGTCGCTTATGTTTGTGATTTATCAAGTCCTATTATTACTCTAATATTATAAGATATGTAAGTGTGTGCTTTGACTAATAAAATATTTAAGTTTAAAGTAGAGCGCTTTTACACGCTCATTTGATATGGTAATATTATCGCGTTAACGCGCTTAAGGCATATAAAGGGTTAAGTAAAAAATTGTGTAATTATAAGAAATTTAAGTGTATCATACTAATGTAAATTTATATTTTCAAATTAAAATCATATTACATATGTTATATATACAAACATTATTTTTATACATATTAACCTATTCTTAAATATACATATATGTATTATATATATATATAGATTATCTATGACCAGAATTTGATTAAATTATTAAGAACGAAATAGCGTAGTCTATAATGTCTCAGACTAGTTACTCTGAGGTTGCGGGTTCGAGCCCTGGCAGCGGCACTCAAATTTTTATTTATAAAAAATGCGTTATTATTAAAAAATATAACGGCCCCAGCTGCAGTATCATCTATTCATTATAAAATTGTATAGCACATAATAATTTATAAATTATAATAATATAGATGTCACCGATTTTTAGACTTTCGGTCTGATGGTTAATACTGGTAGGTTTTTATTGTGTCTGGATTGACTTACGCAGTTGGTACATAATTTACCCGTTGTAACGTATTGGGCTTACGCCTGTCAGGGTACAACGGAAGATTTAATAAAAATAAAATAAATGACATAGGTGATCTAAAAATTTTTTTTTTTTAAATAAAAGTTAAAGTTGTATTGCTTGAAATTTTGCTAATTTTTAAATACCTGCGTCAACTTCTCAAACAATATGTCTTAAATGTATGTTTTGTTTATAAATTTTCGATAATCCATATAATCTAGGGATTCTGGAATTTTTTTGACGTTTTGAAGTTTTTTGTCAATAATTTTTTTAGTTTTGATTTTTATATATAAAGTGAAGTCAATTTTTATTTTCATAATATTTTTTGTATAAAATAATTTATGCATTTCAGCTGGTAAAATTTTTTTACTTTCATTATTTTTTTAAAACCATATTTGTAATATATTTTTTTATAATTTAATTTTATTTTAATCGAGTAACGATTTCTATTTTTTTTTAAATAGCTGCCATTTTGAAACAATATGTTAAATCAAGCCTTCTTACAAACTTTACTGAGATATTTTTTTAATCTAAAAATCACGCCAGTAAAATAATGTTCAACTTTTAAAATCCATACAATTATTATTTTTTTGGTAAAAAAGTTTTTCATCGGATCTTAAACGCAGAGCATGAATTATTTATATGATGATTGATATGTTCGGATATCACTATACAAACCCTTTCCAGCTCTTGAGCCTCCCCTTTAATTCCTTTGAGAATCTCCCTGCAACTTTCTTTATCTTGTGTATATTTTCTCTGAAAATAAATGAAAAGAAAAAGAGAGAGGGAGGAGAAAATTACATTTCTCTCTATGCTAATGCCGTGCGTGCCGCTGCCCGAGTATATTTTCACATTAAGCACAGTTAGTTGGTCGAGTTGGAAAAACTTGTTAAAAAAGTAACGCGTATCACCTAAAATTTATTTTTCAGACTTTAATATGTAACGTCACCCCGAATTGATATTTATAATGGCAAAGTAACGTGTAGAATTTTTTCTTTCAAATTAATACTCTTTCTTATCACACCGTCATATTCAAGATAATGAATCGAGGTCATAAAACATCATTACTTAACACATTTCTGTCATTTTAACATCATCTCAAAGATCTGTCAGAGATTAGAGATAAATTTAAGACAATGGCTGATTTTTCAAAAGATTTTAATCTATCACATTTTGATTTTAATCATGAAAATTTACTATTTTTTTTGCAAATATTTTACGTTCACTATCTTATGTTTTAAGATATGTGCTCTTTATATCCCACAATATCTAAGAACAACATACGTGATTGTTAACAATTTTGGCAAATTCCATTTTCCTCATGATCTCTATTACCGTTTTCGGTATAAACATCTCATATTAATTACTCACACGGGAGTCCTAGACTCTGCGAAATTGTTTCGGTGTGTTTTTTCTTTCAGCACTATCTTTCGTATCTATCCCAGCGGCGTAATGGAGTCGAGGAACACACGTGGTTAAGCGGAATGTGCCACGAACACGTGGAATAGCTCGTTTCAAAGTACGCAGCCGCGTGCAATTATTTTCTCGTTTGTGTTATTATGGCACGTAATGGTGCTACGATAATGTCCTTGAAATTGAGATTATGTTATATAAACATAGTATCAAAAAAATCACTATTTTAGGAGCTGGGTGCGTCTAATGACCTTGGGTGATGCTCGTTTTACTCCGAACCAAAAAAATATGTATTCCACATTAGGTTGCCATAGTAAAAAATAGTATATAATATATTGAATAGCATTCGTTGGCTTTAACAAAATACATAATTCCATTGAAAAATTAAAAAAATATTCTATTACTATTTTGATGACAGATAAGATATTATCATTCTCCATTTGAATTGTAATACTTAAGTGTATAAGTACATTGTATTCAATAAAAAAAACAACCACAATGGTAATTTTTATCCTACAAAAAAGTGGCATCAAAAATATAGCATAAAACATATTTTAATAAGCATATATTATAGGGGGACATATTTTATTATAAACGTGTTAGTTTCTATCTCAAATATAATTATTGGTTTATAGTATATAATTATTGCAGTTCAATAAAATAGTAAATATAAATATATGTATATTATTTAATAATATAGAAATCATTTTTAAATATTACTTCTGAGTATTGTTTCACTATGATACTTAATTGGCCAATTTTCTTTCTGGTTATAATGATACTTATTACTATAATTAGCTAATATAACCAATTAAAATAAAATTACTTTAATCGATATACTACTAAGATATAATATAACCGCTATAAAAAATCTTTTCTTTTCGATATAATACGAAAAAACTTACATTGAAATTTTTTTTATATATGTTTTGTAAAATATCAAAGAAATGCAATCTCGAAATTTTTGTTCGAGGAGGGCAAATTGCTGCAGAAGCTAAAAAAATGTTGTTATAGGAAAACGAAGAAAACAAAGGACAAAGGAGGACAATACGCCTCATGACGCACGGGGGCTGGGAATTGGTTGTTAACTCTTCATGGCGTAAGCTTCGGCGCGCACACTTTGAACGTTTGGACAGTGGAGCATACGTCAATTTACGCAGACCCTATGCTTAAAAATCCCCGAATGACTCGAGAATTCCCCCGTATCTAACGCGTCCCGCAACAATTAGCGTGCAACTAATGTGACCAGACGTCTTCCTTTATGGAGGATTGTCTTTCTTGAGTAAGATTATCCTCCTTCTTTCGTCTTCAATTGTCATCCTCGAACAAATATTTCCAAAATGACCGTTTGTTGAGCTCTCGTAGCAATTTGTGCTCCTTTGTCCTCCTCGAACAAAAATGTCCAAGATTACCTTTTAATGTTTAGTGTCCCTCTTTTGATATTTTTGACGTCTTACTGCTATTTTTTTCATTTACTGGTAAAAACATATACCTACTGGTGAAAATGAATTCTGAATTTTTTAAAAATATTTTAGGGATAAATTCGAGATTGTTTTTTTATATGTTTTTCGAGGGATAACCCGATAATTTCTAGTTTGGAATCATTTTTACTTTTCACAGGAAGAGGGGAGCAAAATTTAGTTAATCAGTGATCCTTTTTTCTTAATATTTTATTTTATTAAAATCCATAGTGTTTTATAGTAATTTAATTATCAAAAATAAATACAGAAAAAATATTGCGTTTGATATACATACATGCTCTGAATTCTATTCCCATTTTTTTAAGTGAATCTTATTATTACCCCAATAAGAGCATCGTTCAAGATCAATACAGTTTCTGCACTTTTGTTCATCAAGCTCGTCAGACCACGTTTGCCACTTTTCGATCCTTAAAATTAAGTTGATCTGTGATTTCTTAGAAGGAATCGAGAAGATTTTTTAAACAAGAATTGGATAAAACTTTTGAAATCACTTTAAAATTTTATGCAAATATATTATGTTTTACAATTCCATTTTACATTTAGTCTTCAGTTGTATGTTTGTATTTGTTCGTTTAGCTTTAGATTTGACATGTCTAAAGTAAAGAAAAAAAATTTGCGATTCGTGGCATGGGAAAAGCTGCTTTTAATTTCATTTAAATGGTATTTGAATATAATTTTCTTTAGTAAGAACTTTTTTGCTTTAAAAAAGCCCTGACAAAGACTTTGGAAAAGATCAATAATAATATGTAAGGTCTAACATATGTTCATAGTTTAAAAAATAAATTGTTTGTCCTCAGGTCCCAGAGCGAATCCGCGCCATGAACAGCAGCGTCCGCCTACTGTTGATCGTCCGAGAGCCAGTAACCAGAGCGATATCCGATTATACCCAGCTGCGCAGTCACGGCACGGCTTCCGGCCCGCCGGCCCCTGCTTCCGGTCCCGGAGGGTCAGGCGGCCCGCTCCCGGCGGTCCCACCACCCAGACCTTTCGAGCAACTGGCCATCCACCCGGGTGGAAAAATCAACACATCCTACCGACCCATCGCCATATCCCTCTACCACACCTACCTGCACAGGTGGTTGGAGGTGTTCCCCAGAGACCAGATCCTGGTCGTCAACGGGGACAGGCTCATAGAAGACCCGGTGCCTCAGTTGCAAAAAATCGAGTCGTTTCTGGGTCTCGACAACCGAATAGGTAGACACAACTTCTACTTCAACGAGACTAAAGGGTTTTACTGTCTCAGAAACGACACTGCTGACAAATGCTTGAGGGAAACCAAAGGTAGGAGACATCCCAGGGTGGACCCGGGCACTGTCGCTAAGCTCAGGAAGTTCTTCATCGAGCACAACCAGCGTTTTTATGAGCTCATAGGAGAAGATCTCGGATGGCCGGAGGATTGAATTACTTAGGTTTAAGGGAACGAAACATATCAATTTTCGGAACGCATACATATCATATTAATTAATTATAAACAAGACTTGCATGATCCATTTGTGAGTCAACGCTTGGATCATGTTGATCCGTGATACTAGTCATAGTTTAGGTTAAACGAATTATATCCTAAGGTAAGGTAACGAATACATATCATATATTATATTTTACAATTTTAACGGGTACGTTGTTATATTATATTTAAATTTAAAATACAAGTATCGAGTAATTTATTTTTATATATTAATCAAATATTGAAGGTTGTTGTTTAATTGTTAAATTTATTGACACGAGATTTTAATGCTTTCGATTATGATTTTCGCACGCATGTGAAAAAAAATAGTACATATTTTGTAAATGTGTGGCATCAAACAGCGAAACATACTACTGATTTTATACAAATTAAAAAATAGTCAAAAATGTTAGTATTTATAGCAATATCAACATCATTTTTCCAATTGGTATTCCACCAATGAAAACTACTTATAGACTTTTTTTCAACGACACCTTAACCCTTTGGACGCGTTAATCAAAAATAAATATAATTTTTTTTTTTTTTAATTTATATTTTACTTTGGTTCTGTGTTTAAATGTTCTGATTTTTTAATTTTTATTTATTTAAAATGATATTTTATGTTTATTCACAAAAAAAAGTTTTTTCTTAAAAACATTTTTTTTTACTGATTTTTGCGTAAAGAGATAAAAAAATCAACTGAGCGACTGTAGTCGACTATCGCTTCCAAAGGGTTTTAAAGTAAAAATCTGCAATAGAGAAATAATATAGTATCGTGATTTAACGGGAAAATAATTAAAATTATTTCTCTCTAAAAATTATTGAAAAACTATTTTTAGTATAAGATAACCCATTTTTGCAAACCCAAAAAGTTTTGACGTTTTTTTTTGCTATTGTCCCATATTCCCTTGCTCTAAATAATAGTGGTTTATTTATGGATACATAAAATAGAGATTACAATAATTGTTTAAATTTTTTTTTATTGTGACGTCATCACGCGCTGTCGTGGTGAAATAGTATATCTATAAAAAAAAACAGTATTTATGTGTATCAATTATTTATTAAATTTTAAATGCACTCCACATATGAAACACAGAACGTATTTTCATATAAATTTGTTGTATTTTACAAAAAGTGCTACTTTTTATCATAATATAAAAAAAATTCTAAGTCAATTTATTATGGACTCAAACAGTGTTCTTTAAATCTAATACAGATATACTGTTTTTAATGTTTTATTAAAAACCTTACATTTTTTCCAGCTCCTCATAGCTATCGCCGAAAACATCCTTGTGTTTGGCATTCTCTACTTTTATAAAACTATTTTTATTTCCAAGCCTTCATTTTGTTTAAAATTTTGTCGCTAACCATGAATTAACATTTTTTTATGTGTTTATGCTTCTAGCTTATTAGAGCTCTAAATAAACACATATTCAATAAAATAATGCTTTAATTATTGCATGAGGATAAATATTTTCTTAATTTGAAATACTTTCAAATAATATTTAGATGCTGCGTAATTATTTTTATCAAGATATTTGAGGGTGGATTATTATTTTTATTAAATAGCCTTAAATTGTATATAAACATCATACTCTCATATTTTTAACATATTAAAAACCACTGCTCTAAAATGATATTTTTTGTTTAAAAAAAACATGGAAGTTTCTAGCAAGAAAAGCAATTTTCGTAAATGAAAAATACTTCCATTAAACTGTCTTTATTAGCTTTTAAAAATGACTCTTTGTTCTTTATGAAGCACAATATACAGCTGTTTCTGGCAGAAATGCATTTTCACCCCTCGACAATGAAGAAATATATCCCCGGGCAAAAATTAACTTGACGATGTCCATTAACAACCACCCCTTATTGAATGAGTTCATGGGGGGAAATGTGATAATAGGCGACCCGATGAATAAAAAAAGCCACCATGAGACAATTAGCTTCGTCGTTTCAATTACGAGAGCGACAAATCTCGACAAGCTACGTTCGTTAATTACTTGTATTTTAATTAAAGTGCGCGCATGCGCATAATTAATGAGATGCAGATTTTTCAGCGAAATATAAAAATATTTTTTATTATAATAAATGCTTTAAAATCTGCCTTTTTCCATGCAGTGTTGGACATTGCTTATTTATCCATTAAAAAAAGAGTGTCACATCTCTTATTTCTAACCTTTTTTGAGAAATAAATTATCTAGAATTTACTTTTTATACTAACATAAATGTATATTATATTAAATACCAAATATCATTTCATTTTATTGCATTGTTTTCATTGCTTAAAATTGCAAATTTTTTTTACTGTTTTAATTTTGCTTAGATGCACTCTCAGACCCTGAATAAAATATAATCCACATTACTCTTTTGCGAATATATTGATTGTATTAATTGCCATTCGTTTCAACTTACCTCCTTTCTGCCTAAAAATATTAAGGTTTAGCACCTAAACAAAGCTAAGACAAGTATGTAATTCCCATTAACGAAATCAAAAATATGACATAAAAAAATAGTATTGGCATACGATTATATTTATGTACGTTTTCTGAAGAACCGCCTTTCCGACTATTTTTGTATTTGAAAATCAAAGTTTTAACAATTGTATGAAGGTGTATTATATAATAGAACATACCATTTTTACAAATTTAATGAAGTGATTTTTATATTATCACAGACACACAGACATAAAATTTTCGCTTGGTTATGATTGCTGAAACTAAAAATGCAATTTAAAAAAAAATAATTACAAAAAGCTTACAGCTTTTTAGGGTCGTCGCACACGTACCTCGATTGCATCATTTGCATGACGTAACGTCACTCTCGTCGCACTCTACAAATGCAATTAAAGCACAAAAGTCCATCCAGACACCTTTTGAAGGCGTACGCTCAACTTTCAGCTGAAAACTAGCGACTTTTTTCACCACCTACGAAATTAAATTTACCGCATTTTTAATATAATACTTCAGCACCTATCAGTGTTGTTATATTTTCACTAGTAATATTTTTACCAAATCTACTAGTTAAAATGTATCAAACGATTTCTATTATAGTTTTTCTAATGCAACAATACTGATCTTAAACTACAGTCTTTGCTCTTAGGTATTACGTAAAATAGTTTGCCATTAATAATAATTATAAACAGCAGTGAAAAATATCTATCGTGACTGCCATGAAAGGCTTTTACAGCACGTGCCGCCATTATACAGTCATGGCTACATCTATAGGAACATTCCCCATTGTGAGAACATTCGTCCATTAAATACGAGCGTGCTTCGGGCGGGTGACACGCGAATAATTTCCCCTTTTTTTCGATACTTCAAAAGGCGCAGCAACCCTTGGGCGACGATTTCATTACGGAAAAATTCAGAGAAGAACCCTCGCTTGGGAATATTTCTTTGATGTGTCAAAACGTCCGAGCGTCGGAAGGCAACTGTTATCTCAGCTTGTCGAATGCGACCTTATTACCAAGTTTATCCTTTCATATCTTCATCGTTTATTTTGAAGCTCGTCTTCAAGATGGAGAGGGCGCCCGCAAATTGCTTCCCATTTACGACTCGGATATAAGTGGATGCGGAGCAGTTGAAAAGGAACTGAAGATAATTGATAATGATTTGATGAAATTTCGACATTTTTGAGGGACGCTTCTAAATCTAAACTTGATTAACTTTTCAGGAAATGCTTGGTCGATTTGGGTATCTTGTTTTTGCTCAAGACAATGAAGAAAATATTTCAAAATTGAAGTGTATAACAAAAATTTGCATCTTATTGAAAAAAATGACTTTAAGATATGCGAATTTTTTTTCCTGGTGCTGTAATAAAAAGTCCCGAGTGGCGATTTTTTTATATAGTCACTAATTGTATAAATCATTTAGTATTAAACCTCATTATATTATACATGAAAACGAAATTGAATTCCCGAGACATCAAGTCCTCAGTTAGATACAGTTTATATATTATCTTATCACATTTTATGTAAACATCTAATGCATATGTACGAAATTCCCTAATTATATTAGCTCATTAGAACAAACAGTATACTGTTTATTATATTTGCTTCCCTTATAATATAATTAAACATCTAGTTAACCATGTTTAAATAGTAGTTTTAGCTACAGTTTAATGATTAATATCACTTTAAAAAGCTCGAATCGTTTAATCTGGAGCTGCAGTTTCACAATTCCATAAACATCCTTCATCCAAATTTATGTATATATTTTACTTACACAAACATATAATTTATTTATTATATAAAAACAGAACTGCTCTAAAATATTGTTTTATTTCATAAAAACAAACAATAGGTGTATAATATGACACGTGAGATTAATATTGTTGTATTTTATGAAGTTACACAGTATTTTACAATATTACACATAGATATACAACTATGAATATAAATTAAATTGTACAAATATATATGTATAATTATTTTTGCAAAAAAAAACATATTATTTTACTTTTAACAGATACTTAAAATATATTTGTATTAAAGCAATTATTAATTATATGTTTTAAGTTATATAAAAATACATATACAGCTTACTGTACATTTATGCTGCGTTGATTTTTCAACGGCACGATTCAATATTGTATATATATATTTTTTTTTATATATATAAAGTGTGTGTGTCACCAGTTAAATTGTTAGGATGGATGTGCATTCGACATGAACGGTCAAGGCTTCCATTTCAACGAAGATTGACACGCAAGTCGGACACCCAAAAGGGGAGGCTGTTATTTCCATCACCACCTGACCCCACCATTTCTCTCCAACCGTACAGCGCTCACCATATAACGCGCAAACTGCCTTTATTTATTAACTTATCTTTGCGAAATCTGTTCTCTCGCGCGCTTTAATCTCGTGCAATATTTAAATATATATTTTCCTGCTTTCGCGTAAAGTCCGACATGTCTTATGGTCAAATTAAACTTTCAGACTTATCCAGCAATATATCCAGCAACTCAAATTTATTTGCTTTTAATGCACATTTACTATCTAGAAAGTTTTCTATTTGCATATTATTTTTTAATAATTAAATATTATAATGAAATAGATATTTTCGACTATATTTATATTTAGAAAATAATGCTTTTCAAAGCCATTTAAGCTTTTAATTGTTTTATATATTTCCTTTAACGCTTCATTGAATTTATTTATGAGATTCTTCTGAACCCTAATATTAATAAGGTTTAATATGCTCCTCTCCTGGTTTTGAAAATCATCTCAAAAACATACCAGCCCCGTACATGCTTAGCAGTTCATAATAATACTACACAATATTGCCTGTAAGTCTTCTATTGAATTGTCCTTTTGGATCTTTCAGATTAAGCTTTATCAGTAGCTCAGGTGCGACTGTGCTACTCGTATTTTGAATGTCTGGCTAGAGTTTTATGGAACGGATGAGTCATCCCTTATCTTTGTTTAAATGGTTATCTGAGAGTTTCTTCCATAGTTTGTTATAAATATTATGCTTTGTATTGTTGTCATTATTTATGTATTTTGTTTTCTTTAAACTGAAAACTGCCACTCTATTATCGATTGTAAAACTGTTTTTTTCCTGATATATAACGACAAAAACACATTTCAAAAAATCTAATCAAAATATTGCCTTGACACGCCAATAAAATTCCGATATTTCTTGGTCTCTGAAACTAATATTATGTTAATAATTTATTCATCGTTGCGCTTTTTTATATACAAATCATATAAATAAATTCTATTTGCTATATATATATATCAAACCACAAAATCACGTTTCAGCAATTCGACAATAAATCGAACAAAAGATTTGCTCGCGACGCCATTTAAATTTCGTTGTTTTCCGTCTGTGTGACACATGTAGTTGCCACCATTTCGCCCCCCTCTTCTTCAATGACGTCCCTAATTTCTTGACCTATGTACTCCAAATGTTTCATTAATTTATTTTTAAATATCAACAATTTTTGCTCCTAGTCCATTTTTTATATTAACACATTACGGTCCGTTCACAAAGTCCGTTCAAGAAACTGCGCGGTAGACCCGTTCACGCGTTTTCGAGTGGTAAAAAATTAATGCAATAAATCTTTAGAATTTTATCAAGGTATGAAAATATATACATTTATAAATATGTAGGTAGAGTGAAAAAATGTCACCTTTTGCTAAAACATAAAAATATATACGTTTAAAATTTCCTAAAAATTGAAGACCGAAACGCCATTCCTTTGTTTTCTTTTTAATCAATCAGTATTCATATATTATAAATGGTATAATATTATAACTATTTTCATGCTGTGATTGCCGCTGTTTCAAGTATCAAAATGTATTATTATATAACAGTGTAAATTAATACCATGTCTTTGAATTGTATAAGTTTCTCTTTTGACACTTGACACCTTGAAGGCTTGTTATCCTATTATTAGGTCTATTTAAGTCTCTTGAGATTTGGATTTGGATTTACGGGCATCCAAGCGAGAGACACTGGTGGGTGTTGTCCGAGGTAATCATTTCATGCAAAAATATGGTCTCCACACCCGTTTCCATCACGCGAACTATGTCGTGGTCCCGGAAGAATGATGGGGCCCGCGGTGGGAGCCTCGGCCAATTGACATCCGCCATTTGTTCCTGAGACGTGAGCCGAGTTCCAATTTATCGCCACGAGAGCACTTACTGATTGGATTTCTTTTTTCAATTATTCCGCTTATCTGTTAGCGTTCTCGACTTCAGTGGTTTCCGATAATTCTACAAATTGGATTTTCTTAAAGGACTCTAACAATCCGTAATGATTTCTAAAATAAACCACAGAAGAGAAACTCTCGCTAGAACGGTCGGTTTACACGCGTCGACTAATTTAGTCGATTAGACGGACTACGAGTAAATAGCCGAGTAATTTGTAAGATCTTGCTATGAACCTGCCATTAGATTTTACTGCCATTCGACCTCTTTTCTAAAGATACAAAACTAAAGCAAACTATTACGTTAACAACAACTTTATTTTAAAAACTGATACATATGTATAAAAAAAGGTTGTTATACCATGTTTTCAATCATGCCTAAAGCAGCACCTTTATAATATAAAACCTCACACAAACTCGATAGAAAAAAATGACACCGATCAACTGTCAATTATTTTATTATTGACTGACAAAATTTTTCGTAGATTACAAAACATCAGCTTTTTTAATATATACCTTAGAGATCGTGCTATGTGATTTAAAGCTATTTACTTATTGTATAAATCATATAACTTACTAAAATGTCTACAAAATATCGATCTAATAATGTAACATATTTTATAACAATCATTCGACGAAGCTTGGGTGAATGGGAGATAAGGCACATTGAGAGACAATCTGTTATCGTTTAGCTCCGCATTAAATTTCCACCTTTTGTGAATGTCTTAATTTTAAAATGGCCGCTATGTATTTTTATTGACAATGTTATATACATACACACTGGTAATGTTCAATTATGCTATTTAATATAAAAATATATATTATTATGGTGAAAATTTAAAATTAATGAGCAGCATCTCACATATATTTCACTATTGCCGAAAACATTATTATGTTTAGCAAGCTCGTTTAGAAGCCCGTGCAAGGGGAGCGTTCTCGAGCGCTAACGTCCTGATCGTAACGGGCGAGAATTAGAGACGCGATTGTGACTCTCTAAGACAATGGCGCGCAAACTCCATTTTAGCTTAAATTTTATTGCGACCCATGGATATAATTTTTTTTAATCATCAACGTAAATAAAGTTTTTTTGTGAGACTTGCGCTTATGAGGTCTGAATATAACACATAAGTTGTATTTATGCATGTCGGTAACAATACATTTTATTGTAAAAACTTTAATTATACGAATTTAAAGTGTGACTGAGAGAGTGCGCGATCTGCGTCGCGTCGCTTGGCACTGAAGGTTATTGATTTCGTCTTTTATTCGCCCCTGCTGCCGCGCTGTCCCAGAAATGAATTTAATTATTTAATTATTTTATTTCGCTATTTTACTAGTACTTTGCTCTTGTGAAATCAAAGCCTTATATGTTTTACCAAATAAATTTCTATGAATGGTTTGCGCACTACTGCTCTAAGGCACTCGCAACTAAAAATCACCGAGCATCGATACATTGTCGGCACCGCTCCTTAGCAACTTAAAAAGTGCTTTATATACTTAAGAATACGACGAATTGTATCTCAAAGCATTAAGATACACATACGGATATGATCCGTACTCCAACTTTTAAAGTCCTAAGAAATCTTCAAGTTCTCAACAACAAGGAGAGTCATATTCGACGCTACAAACTAGCGTATCGTACAGAATGAGAATCGGCAAAAAATTGTTAAAGTGACACGCGCTCCGCATAACGAAACCGAGCATCCTCAATGCCTTTTCGCAAACTTTGGCTTTCAAATCATACATAAATGCTTCCACTTTTATTACATTACCCATAAACATTTTTGCCACTAAGATACGATAATTAATTTGTATTCATTTCGGGATCTAGTGTATGTATGTGTATCATAAGCAAAATACGCAACAAGGCACAGGCCTTTTGGTGATACTCTGGAGGACGTAGTAGCTCGGGTTCCCTATGTGTCGGCTAGCCCTCTGCCGGCTTAGTCTCCGCTGATGCAAAAAAGCTGCAATCTCTCTGCAGTTGGGGAGGTGCTAAGGTAGATCGACTAAGGAAAAAACTGTGATTATTATTCAATTATGATTAATTTATTTTATAAGGTATACAATATGTTTATAATCAAATTATTAAACGTAATAATATTTGATGCTTATTTATAGCCATAACAAGAATACCTAAAATATGAATGAAAAAAGCAAAAATACATAAAAACTAGTGTGCAAAAAATGGATTTTTTTCCGGTACCCTTAAAATATTTATATTATACCTATAAAGTACGAAAAGTCCGTTATTAATAAATAATACAACATTCGCACGTATACAATTCTATGTTTTTTCGCGTGTTGGCGCCACACAAGTTATATTATATCGTATATATTATTGTAAAGTACATAATAAATATTTGGGCACAGTATACGTTTACCAATATTTATAATCGGTTTTGGGTCGTATTGTACATGTGTGTGTTAAAGATTTTCGAGTTAATTTTAAGCCGATTTACAAAAACCAAACAAAAAAGAGCAAATATGGCGTATAGAATTTACGACCGCAATCACAAACGACGTTATCACAACTGATATATGCGTATTGTGACATTGTTTTTTTATCAAATCGCCATATATTTTACAGAACCTACCGCAAAAAGCGACGGTCGATCGTTAGTTTATAGAATTAATATTGTTTCGCCTTTGCGATTATACTTCTACTAATCCGATAATCAATATCGTAAAAAGTAAAGTGATATTTTGTTAATAACTCGAATATAAAAACACATGCACAATTTTATTTTAAAAAGATATCAAAAGATGCTAAAGTAAATCAGTTTCGTTTAACTAAATAGTTTGATTTTACAACTAATTAACTCAGTAATAAAAGTTATTTACGCTTTACTGTGAATGGGCTCTGGAGACGATCCTTTTATATCTGTATTTTTATTTACATACCTTACTACTCTGTAGCACACTGATTTTATTCGCTTATTTTGTTATTTTGAACGGTTGTTGTTCAAAACCGTCATTTGTGCTTATCTAATTTTCGGTTCTGTAAACGGTCCTTTTATATGTGTCCACTTATGCATGTAATATTCAGTTAATTTATGTTTCTGTAACACATTGTTCTTATGAATTTCATTTTCCTTTCAATTTTTATAATTTTAGGGGTACTTTTCTTAGTTCAATGTTTATTTGTGAATCGTTAGTCTTAGTCCTCAAAATTGTTTAAAATGTATAAAGTTTTAACCTACATATCTTTTAATTTATAATGAATTACAAATATTGTAAATCTACTCTTTTATTTTGTGGAAAATGTGCAAAATACTATTATTTTTTAAGTTAATTCCTATATATGTATTTAGGCTGATAATATTTGTTCATTGTTACTCAGTTCATGTTCATTGTTGTTTTATTTTATTTAGTGTATATATATTTAGATGTTTTGTAAAATTTCTCTCTTTATAAGCAAAGTAACAATTGACACGTTTACTTTATATAATTTTTGTGTTAAAATTTAAGTTAGCGCTTGTAAAAACATTTCATCAAAGAAACGCTCGTAGCATCACTTAAGGACTTAAGCGAACATCATCATTACGAATACGTTAATGTTATACAGTCGTAATGCCTTTATTATTGTTAGTAATGTCTGTGATGTTATTCATATAAAAAAGGTAAATTTTAATCCTCCACGTTGGTAATAAACATATATAATAAGATAAGTAAAACTCGATGTGCTCAAAAAAAATATATATATATATATTTATTTATTTATGTACATATATATATAAAACTATTAAATCTCACTGTTTCTTGTATAAACTTATTTAATATCAATGTCATCGTATACTTAATCCCTAACATTTGCCAATGATGGACTTTAAAACTATTTTAAATGTACGCTATCTTTTTCCTTTTACTCGTTCATGAACTTTATTACTCGTGTACATTTTTCATCTTATAAATCTTAAACTTAGTACGTAAGTCAATGTACAATATTGTAATTAAAGCAATATGTTTGATGTGAATAATTTAAGCGATGTTTGTATTTTCGTTCTCGTTTTAAAGAATCAACGCTAGACGTTAAAAAGTGCTCGCGGCCGTTCTTTTCGCTCAATACGTATCGGCATTTAAGGCACAAACTCTTATTGAGTGATATTTTTACAAGTATTGAGAAAAAAAATGAACGACTGTCCACGAATATCAAGCATATCAAAATGTTTCATAAGGTTAAGATTAGAGCAAATAATATGTAAATAATTGTTAGTTATTTATAATTGCAATTACATAATTTTAAATAATTATCCGATGAATGAATTTTTATAGTTTTGTAAACCGATTACCCTGTGACTGATTAACATTATTAACTGAACTAATTATGTGATTCCTTTCTTACAAATCAACACATATCTCGAATCGATTACCTGAAATTAACCCGCCGGTAAAAAATTAAACAAAATTTTGCAATACAATACTGATTTTATTGCTTCATAACGATAATATTATACACAAATATAGATTAATAACTTACATAATTCTACTTTAACTTTAATCCCCAAAGAATGTACAAATACAATCAAGAGTCAGATAAACAAAGCATCGAGATTAATATATAGTAAAATTTGTTAAAGAACATTGTTTTATGTACAGAATGTTTCAAGTATATATGCAATTGAAAATTTGTATCGTTGGTTAATCAAATTATATGTATTTATATGTTTTATTTAATAACACAAGATTTATTAGTTAAAATTTACTAAATTTCCTATTTGTATATACGATTAAAACTTGTTAAGAAGAAAACCGAACACTGTTATTAATATAGCACACGTATTGAATAACATTATAAATAAATCAACAAGCAGCTTGATTATTTTGTAAATTTTAAGTTTTGTACGTGAGGCGAGTCGAACAGAAAAGAGCTTTTACACTAAACGAAATTTGTGATCCTATACAATTTTATTTAAAGTCATTTTATAGTTTTCGATATTGTACGATAACTTTATATTATAATAAAGTAATGATCCCGTATTGTAATTAATTTAGTGCTAAATATACCTCCGTCCATGCTTAATCTTTTTTGAGGAAACATAATGAAAAAAAAACATAAGTCCATTGCATATTTAAAGTGTAAGATTTAGAAATACGACTCTTTGTTTTGCATCGTCTGTTCCTTTATAAATTTTAGCTGAAAATTACAATTTGTCATCGCAAAGTCAAAGTTGTGTGCATACTTGATTTTGACGGGTACAAACTTAATAAACATGATTTGTATATAAATTTGGCAAAGTTTAATTTGTTGAATTTAATCAGATTTCCAACCGTAGTTACATAGTTTATATACGAACGTGTTTAAATATTTCATTCATATCATTGAACGTACATAATTATTTACCGTAGAATAAATTGTACATATAAAGTATATTAGCTAAATTTTATCGCTTATATTTTTAAGAAAATTGTGATCGTATTTTCGATATAGTTACAAAATATTTTGATCGTATGTAAATGAATTGTCTTTAAAAAATAAATGTATTAAATCTAAACGCAAAACTGTATTTTTATTTCACAAACTAAAATATCCCATCCACAATATACAATTGAACTATAGTGTGTTGCTATATACTTCTATATTTCATTTATATTCAAGATCTAAAAATCAATATATGTAAGTAATTTGTAAACTATACATTTATTGAAAAATGGAATACAAGTATTTTCCAATAGCTTCAACACTTTCATGGCTTAGAATAGTGGAATTACATATTACTGACATCTATTTATAGTTTTCGTGCTATTTCATTTTTGTTAGTTTCATATATAGGATGGCCAGACATCCCTTATTTACGGGACATGTCACGTTTTCTAACATTTTGTCCCACTGTCCCGATAAAGGTCAATGAAATGTCGATAAATAACCTACATTTATATTATACTTTTAAATATTTTTTGTATCTATACGACTACTGTTTAACCGTAATCGTCGTTAGTATAAAACATGCTTACTTATTTGATGTTTATTTAGTGTCAGCTATTCACAGAATTAGTGATAATTTTTATAATTTGTACATCAGTATTAGTAAGGTCATATTTTGAAATATATTTTGAAAACAGCAAATAACACTAAAATAGGTCATCTCGAAAATTTATGTTTGTTTAAAAATGTTTGAAGTGACATTTTTTTAGCTTCTGCAGCATCTTTAAATGAATAAAAATTTCCAAGATAACCTTTTCTTTAGCTCCCGCAGCAACTCTAATTGAACAAAATAATGACATTTCTTCATAATTTAATAAAAGAAAACAGAGATTCATTAAAATATATTTTATTTTCAAAATGTGAGATTTTATTATAAAATGTGAAAATATTTTCCAGACGAAAATGTCCCATATTTGTATTTCCTAATCTGGACACACTACTCATGTACGTCACTAAGCAGTTAAATAATAGTTTCTATATAATTTCATAAGTTAAACTTTTTGCATGGCTGTACACGGACGTACGGTTGGCATTCTTGTCATTCCTATCAAATCCAAACATCAATGTACACTTAGCATTTGTCATATTTTTTTCATTTTTAATTCTTTTTAACATTTTTCACATTCAATGTCACAACAATCGATATCAGTTTGAACATATCATGAAAGATTATTTTAAGTAATGAATGTTTTTCGACATTTTACACATTTATTATCACAAATGTCGATATCTTATATTTATTATCTATATATTTTGTGAAAAAATGGACTTTCATTTTAAAGCTTCTCTACATATTTTTTAACTAAAATAACAAACATCGCTATGACAATTTTTAGTATTGAATGTTTTTCTACATTTCTTACATTCAAAATCACGTACATCTCATAAGTTTCTACAGGTCGTAAAAGTAGACTTTTCGATTTGAATAGTTTTTTTACATTTATTACATTTAAAATCACTAATGATTTTAAGAGTTTGCATATATTGTAAAAGATATTATTTAAATTTGAATACTTTTATGAGTTTGCATGTGATCTGAAAGATGTATTTTTAATTTAAATGCTTTTCCACATCTTTCACATTCAAAATTACGAATATTGCTATGAGTTTGCATGTGTTTGAAAATACATATTTTAGATTTAAATGCTTTTCCACATTTTTCACATTCAAAATCCCGAACATAGCTGCTATGAAGTTTTTTATGTTTTGAAAGATATTGTTTAAATTTGAATGCTTTTCCGCATATTTCACATTTAAAGTTACACACATCGCTATGAGTTAAAATATGTTTAGAAAGCAATTTTTTAGTTTTGCATGCTTGTTCACATTTTTCACATTCAAAATTTCGAGCATCGCTATGAGTTGCCATATGCTTTAAAAGACAAGATTTAAACCTGAATGGTTTTTCGCACATTTCACATTTAAAGATACGAACATCTCTATGAGTTTGCATGTGTAATGAAATGAGGTATTTACTTTGAAACGCTTTTCCACATTTTTTACATTCAAATTCACAAACATCGCTATGAGTTCTCATATGATATGAAAGACTTATTTTATGTTTAAATGCTTTTCCGCATTTTTTACATTCAAAACTAAGAGTATCGCTATGAGATCGCATATGTTTTGAGAGATAGTCTTTAGTTTTAAATGCTTTTTTACAGTTTTCACATTCAAAGTCGCAAGTAACGCTATGACTTTTCATATGTTGTAAAAGACATTGTCTAGTTTTATATGCTTTGTCACATTCATCACATTTAAAATCACGAGAAACGCTATGACTTTGCATATGTTGTATAAGATAAGGTTTAGTTTTAAACGCTTTTCCGCATTCTTCACATTTAAAGTCACAAACATAGCTATGATATTTAATATGTTGTGAAAGACTTTCTTTACATTTAAATGCTTTTCCACATTTTTCACACTTAAAGTCACGAACATCGATATGAGTTAGCATGTGTTTAAATAGACCTTTACTGGTTTTCAATGCTTTTCCACATTTTTCACATTCAAAATAAAGAACATCGGTATGACTTTTCGTATGTTGTAAAAGATGATGATTATATTTGAATGCTTTTCCACATATTTCACATTTAAAGCCAGAAACATCATTATGAGTTAGTGTTATTCTTGATTTTTTACTATTCATTGCTTTTCTACATTGCAAATTATTAGATTTTTCTCTTTCTGGTTTCTAAAATAAAAATTGTATTAGGTAGTATAAATATCGAAATAAATAGAATATTGGGCTCTTACTTTAGTGTCATTGTAAATTGTGTGAGACGAAACGTTCACTCTAAGTATATCTTTAACATCGTGCATTTCTGAAATGATGAAGTAATTAATCAACAATTGCTTACACATTCAAATGTGACAGTAAAATATTTTTACCTATTTCGAACAAGTCCTCTACATCTTCTTGGATTGTATCTTCGCTGCTATCGTATTCGCGTTTCACGTTCAAAAACTTTAAAACGAACAATTAAAACCATTATTTAAGAACACATGCATTGACAAATATAATCGTTCGTTACCTCTACTTCACATTTAATTGTTTCGATGTTATCTTCTGCAAATAAATATGCTTCGTTTAGATTCTTAATTATACTGAAATAAAAGAAAATAGTACCGGTTTTAATAAGCGCCATTATGACAGCGCCCAACTGACAGTTCCATACAAACGTTTGGTCCAAATGCGACTAACTGTTGAGTATGACTGAAAAACACGGTTGAAATTAAAATAATATTTTTCAAATATTTATATAAAAAAAATCATCTCCGATTACTTTCAAACGGTTCTTGCACAGAGTCCCTGTGAATTTCAGAATTCAAGAGCATATCAGTAGACAATTTTTATAGCCAGAGCTGCCCCTGGTGGGTGTGAGACGCTACATAAGAATAAAGTATGTCCCTTTCTCTTCCCTAAAAGTATTTTGTAACGAATACAAAATTTATTAAGTAATATTTTACACATGTTAATGTTATTATTGCTATTTAAATTTGCCTAGTAGTTTTCATATAAGTTGTTTTTTGCCGGATTCGAGTGATATTTTATTCTTTCGCAATGTTTGCTTTTTGGTTTATCGAAGTATTCAGTTAGAGTGTGTATTTTTAAATCCCGATGGATAATCAAGTAGCGGACAAACCAATAAGCATTCGTCGCCATTCGTAACAAGATGTTTTGTTGGATTTGTAGCGTTTTTACATATTTTCTATGATTGAGTATGTAACCCCGCACGGGGGAGGCATATGCAATTACTGGTCGGATGTTCGATTAATAGAGGAGCAGTTTATTTTTAGTATTTCATTTACTTTTTTATTGAACAATGTATACGAGTGTCTTTAACTTTGCAAACAGTTTTATCTAGGTGGGGTTTCCAAGTTAGTTTGGAATCCACGGTTAAGCCCAAGTACTTGGCTGATTTTTGCCAATCGAGAGTTTTTTTATACATTTTAAGCTGGGGAAGCTTATTTGTGGTATAGGCGTTTTTCTTCTACGGATAAACATAACTGCAATACTTTTATCGAGATTTGCTGTTACCAGCCAATTGTCAAACCATTTTTGAATGGTGTCGAGTTTTTTGAAGGTGAAGTAATATCTATAATATGATCTATTAGGAATTGGTTAAATTCTGTTTTTTATCACGTAAACCATTTGAATTCCAAGCTAATATTTTAAAGTGTTCGCGGCGCGATAGTGGGTTTTTACTGTTGTTTCCGTTCATTGTGCTAATTTAGGTAAAATGTGTGAAGTGATAAAAGTCATCTTATCTTGTAGTTCCTTCATCATAATGATAACGAGATCACGATTAGAAATATCATCCGTCATCGGTTGACTGATTTTCGGTGAATGAGCAGCCGTTTATTGCGTTATTAATGCGATTATGTTTTTTTTATTATCTCGCGGTTTCTTGTAATCTGTATTTTTTGTTGTTTGGATTTTTCACACATCCCCAGTAATTCGCAGGATGAGAACCAGCGCAGTTACTGCATAAGGGCTTGTCAATTTTTTCCTCGTGAGAGCAATCTCTGATGAGATGGGGACCGGCACATTTTACGCATGCAGGAGTAGCTCTGCAATCAATTGCAGAGTGGCCGTACAATTGGCAACAGTGGCACTGGAAAATGCCTCTTGGTCTATTCTGCTGCTCCACCGTAATACGCTGGTGCAAGAGATATCCCAAATTGTACATCGCTTCATTATGCTCGCTTTTTTTTTAGCGAGACTGCAAATAATAGCATAGGTTTATTTGATTTTTTATTTTTTAATTGTTAGATTTTTTCAACCTCGAACTTAAGCGACAGGAGCATCTCTTTAATGACGACCCGAAGAGGTGTCTTAGGTTAATCGTTAATGTAAGTATAAAAGGAGAATTTCCTTTCATCTAGCAATTTAGTTATTTTGCGGAAGTCATCGGTTGACGCCTCAATAATTTTTGCTCAGTCGGTGCGCTGAATTGAAAAAAACGACAAACCATTGTTGATAATGGTTTGTCTCGCCGCTTTTTTTTTAGCGAGACTGCAAATAATAGCATAGGTTTATTTGATTTTTTATTTTTGAATTGTTAGATTTTATCAACCTCGAACTTAAGCGACAGGGGCATCTCTTTAATTTCGTCGCAGTTAAAGTCGGCGTTCAGCCCCCGGATGACGACCCGAAGAGGTGTCTTCGGTTAATGTAAGTATGAAAGGAGAATTTCCTCTCATCTAGCAATTTAGTTATTTTGCGGAAGTCGGAATCGGTTGACGCCTCAATAATTTTTGCTCAGTCGGTGCGCTGAATTGAAGAAAACGACAAACCATTGTTGATAATGGTTTGTCTCGCCGCTTTATAATCAGATGGATTAATAAAAATAATTGGCGGGATATTCGCCTTTTTTATTTCCGTTGCTACTATTGGCGGAGTGCTAGGCCGTAACCTCTTCTTAGCAGAGGTATTCCCTATTATTCGAGGGATAACGAGTAACCGAGAGCGCGGTTGATATATCAGTGAAAAATGTCGCGGGTGCGGAGGCAATGTTCAATATCACTAATCCGGTCGAAGTATTACTCGCGGGTATCGCGGGTGCAGATGCGGCAGCTGCAATTGGTTCCGCGGATGCGTTTAGTTTTTTAGAATAGAATGTGCGCCTTTTAAAGGCGCAGAATTAGCTGCCTCCGTTACGGAGGCGGAAGAAACGGAAGCCGTTTTTTAATTTATTTTTTGCCCTTCAGGAGCTCGGCAGTTTGCACCTCAAAGTAGATGCGGAGTCGACGCTCAAGAAACTCCCTGCGAAGGATCTCCATTTCCTCCCTGAGGCTGGTCAAATTTGAGGCATGCTCGCTTACTTGAGTGAACTCCATTAGTCCACATCAAAGATTGCCTCCGCCATGACAGATCTGGTCTTGAAGACCGACGAGTCAGCGAGGGAATACCGTGGTTGGAGTGGTATAAAAGGTCAGAGCATGTATCTCGTCCGGTAGCCGAAACAAGACTTTCATTAACGGTCACTACATTATAAAGATATTTTAAATATCAAAATTAAAATCGATATACATATGTACATAAATAAAAATCAATATAAACTAAATAAAAAAAATAAAAAAATTTTTGAAATACGTATAATGCTCACATTTTTTAATGTTTTACAATAATATAAAACAGAGGCAACATGTGTAAATCTGTACCTAGCGTCAAGTAGCAACTGGCGAATACGTTTTGTTTGTTTATCGTATACAAAATACCAAATAAAATTCAATATATAATTTTTTTTGAAGTCTAATGCTTTCAAAATATTTTATAATGTTTTTCAATATGATAAAAATGATGAAACGATATGCGTAAATCTCTACGAAAATCGTATAGCAACTGGCGAGCGCATCTCGTTCGTTTATCGTATTTAATGCAGAAAAGTCGAAAAAGGCGAGAAGCGCTCGGTTTAGTGCGATACGATATATGCGACGCGCGCAAACACTGCTCGTTCAGAAGCATGAAGTGGTTAAGATATTATTTATTTTCAAATGCTTTTCCACATTTTTCACATTCAAAACTACGAGTATCGTTATGAGATTACATATGTTTTGAGAGATAGATTTTGGTTTTGTATGCTTTTTACATTTTCATATTCAATCACGAGTAACGCTATGACTTTTCATATGTTGTAAATAATAATGTTTAGTTTTATAAGCTTTCCCACATTTTTCACATTTAAAGTCACGAGTAACGTTATGAGTTTTTATATGTGATATAATACATCGTTTAGTTTTATATCCTTTTCCACATATTTCACATTTATAGTCACGAGTAACTCTATGAGTTTTCGTATGTTGAAAAAGATACATTTTAGTTTTAAATGCTTTTCCACATTTTTCACATTCAAAGTCACGAACAATACTATGACTTTGTATATGTCTTAAAAGATATCGTTTAGTTTTAAATCCTTTTCCACATTTTTCACATTTATAGACACCAGTAACACTATGACTTTTCACATGTTGTAAATAATCATGTTTAGAACTATATGCTTTACCACATTTTTCACATTTAAAGTCACTAGTAACGCTATGTCTTTTTATATGTGATAAAATACATTGTTTATTCTTCAACAATTTTCCACATTGTGCACATTCAAAACTACGAGTATCACTATGAGGTCGCTTATGTTTTAATAAATAGTATTTACTTTTGAATATTTTTTTACATTTTTCACATTTAATGATACGAGTGACGATATGAATTTGCATATGTTTTAAAAGACATTGTTTAGTTTTATACGCTTTTCCACATTTTTCACATTCAAAACTACGAGTATCACTATGAAATTGCATATGTCTTGAGAGACATCGTTTACTTTTTAACACTTTTCCACATTGTGCACATTCAAAACTACGAGTAACACTATGAGATTGCATATGTCTTGAGAGACATTTTTTAAATTTGAATACTTTTTTACATTTTTCACATTCAAAATCACAAGTGACGATATGACTTTGCATATGTCGTAAAAGATAATATTCACTTTTATGTGCTTTTCCACATTTTTCACATTTGAAGTCACGAACAACGCTATGACTTTGAATATGCTGTAAATGATGATATTCACTTTTATACGCTTTTCCACATTTTTCACATTTGAAGTCACGAACAACGCTATGTCTTTGAATATGCTGTAAAAGATAATATTTACTTTTCAATACTTTTCCACATTCTTCACATTTAAAAACATAGCTGTGATATCTTATATGTTTTGAAAGACGTTCTTTACTTTTAAATGCTTTTCCACATATTTCACACTTGAAGTCACAAATATCGCTATGAGTTAACATGTGTCTAGAAAGAAATTTTTTATAATTTCCTTCTTTTCCACATATTTCACATTTAAATTTACAAACATCGTTATGAGTTTTTGAATGAATAAAAAGATATTCTTTACTTTTGTATACTTTTCCACATTTTTCACATTCAAAATGACGATCATCACTATGGGTTTTCATATGATATACAAAATATTGTTTGAATTTAAATGCTTTTCCGCATATGTTACATTCAAAATTACGAATATCGCTATGAGTTTTCATATGTTTTGAAAGACTATTTTTAATTTTGAAATCTTTTCCGCATATATTACATTTAAAGTCACAAACATCGCTATGAGTTGTCATATGATGTAAAATACTATTTTTATATTTAAATGCTTTTCCGCATATTTCACATTGAAAATCACGATTATCGTTATGAGTTTTCATGTGTATTAAAAGATATTTTTTAAATTTGAATGCTCTTCTACATTTTTCACATTCAAAATGACGAACATCGCAATGCCTTTTCATATGTTGTATAAGATTATGTTTTAATTTGAATGCGCTTCCACATTTTTCACATTCAAAAGGAAGAACATTGTTATGATTTTTCAAATGTTGTAAAAGATGATGTTTAAATTTGAATGCTTTTCCACATATTTCACATTTAAAGTCACGAACATTACTATTCATTGCTATTCCACATTGCAAATTATTAGATATTTCTCTTTCTGGTTTCTAAAATAAAAATTGTATTAGGTAGTATAAATATCAAAATAAATAGAATATCGAGCTCTTACTTTAGTGTCATTGTAAATTGTGTGACACGAAAGGTTCACTTGAAGTATATCTTTAACATCGTGCATTTCTGAAAAGATTAATTAATTAATCAACAATTGCTTACACGTTCAAACGTGACAGTAAAAATATTTATACCTATTTCGAACAAATCACCTACATCGTCACGGATCGTATCTTCACTGCTATCGTATTCGCGTTTCACGTTCAAAAACTTTAAAACGAACAATTAAAACCATTATTTAAGATCACATGCATTGACAAATATAATTGTTCGTTACCTCTACTTCACATTGAATTGTTTCGATGTCATCTTCTGTAAACAAATATCCTTTGTTTAGATTCTTAATTATACTGAAATAAAAGAAAATAGTACCGGTTTTAATAAGCGCCATTGTGACAACGCCCAACTGACAGTTCTATACAAACGTTTGGTCCAAATGCGACTAACTGTTGAGTATGACTTAAAAACACGGTTGAAATTAAAATAATATTTTTCAAATATTCATATAAAAAAAAATAATAAAAAATCATCTCCGATTACTTTCAAACGGTTCTTGCACAGAGTCCCTGTGAATTTCAGAATTCAAGAGCATATCAGTAGACAATTTTTATAGCCAGAGTTGCCCCTGGTGAGTGTGAGACGCTACATAAGAATAAAGTATGTCCCGTTCTCTTCCCTAAAAGTATTTTGTATTGAACACAAAATTTATTAAGTAATATTTTACACATGTTAATGTTATTATTGCTATTTGAATTTGCCTAGTAGTTTTCATATAAGTTGTTTTTTGCCGGATTCGAGTGATCTTTTATTCTTTCGCGATGTTTGCTTTTTGGTTTATCGAAGTATTCAGTTTGAATGTATTTTTTAAGTCCCGATGGATAATCAAGTTGCCGACAAACCAATAAGCATTTGTCGCCATTCGTAACGAAATGTTTTGTTGGATTTGTAGCGTTTTTACATATTTTCTATGATTGAGTATGTAACCCCGCGCGGGGGAGGCATATGCAATTACTGGTTGGATGTTCGATTAATAGAGGAGCAGTTTATTTTTAGTATTTAATTTACTTTTTTATTGAACAATGTATACGAGTGTCTTTAACTTTGCAAACAGTTTTATCTAGGTGGGGTTTCCAAATTAGTTTGGAATCCACGGTAAAGCCCAAGTACTTGGCTGATTTTTGCCAATCGAGAGTTTTCTTATACATTTTTAGCTGGGGAAGTTTATTTGTGGTATAGGCGTTTTTCTTCTACGGATAAACATAACTGCAATACTCTTATCGAGATTTGCTGTTACCAGCCATTTGTCAAACCATTTTTAAATGGTGTCGAGTTTTTTGAAGGTGAAGTAATATCTATAATATGATCTATTAGGAATTGGTTAAATTCTGTTTTTTATCACGTAAACCATTTGAATTCCAAGCTAATATTTTAAAGTGTTCGCGGCGCGATTGTGGGTTTTAACTGTTGTTTCCGTTCATTGTGCTAATTTAGGTAAAATGTGTGAGGTGATAAAAGTCATCTCATCTTGTTGTTCCTTCATTATAATGATAACGAGATCACGATTAGGAATGTCATCAGTCATCGGTTGACTGACCGGTGCGGGTTTTCCTTTTAGTTTTTCGGTGAATGAGCAACCGTTTATTTCATTATTAATGTGATTATGTTTTTTTATTATCTCGTGGTTTCTTGTAATCTGTATTTTTTTGTTGTTTGGATTTTTCACACATCCCCAGTAATTCGCAGGATGAGAACCAGCGCAGTTACTGCATAAGGGCTTGTCAATTTTTTCCTCGTGAGAGCAATCTCTGATGAGATGGGGACCGGTACATTTTACGCATGCAGGAGTAGCTCAGCAATCAATCGCAGAGTGGCCAAACAATTGGGAACGGTGGCACTGGAAAATGCCTCTTGTTCTATTCTGTTGCTCCACCGTAATACGCTAGTGCAAGAGTTATCCCAAATTGTACATCGCTTCATTATGCTCGCTTTCTTTTAGCGAGACTGCAAATAATAGCATAGGTTTATTTGATTTTTTAATTGTTAGATTTTTTAACCTCGAACTTAAGCGACAGGAGCATCTCTTTAATTTCGTCGCCGTTAAAGTCGGCGTTCAGCCCCCGGATGACGACCCGAAGAAGTGTCTTCGGTTAATCGTTAATGTAAGTATAAAAGGAGAATTTCCTTTCATCTAGCAATTTAGTTATTTTGCGGAAGTCATCGGTTGACGCCTCAATAATTTTTGCTCAGTCGGTGCGCTGAATTGAAGAAAACGACAAACCATTGTTGATAATGGTTTGTCTCGCCGCTTTATAATCAGATGGATTAATAAGAATAATTGGCGTGATATTCGCCTTTTTTATTTCCGTTGCTACTATTGGCGGAGTGCTAGGCCGTAACCTCTTCTTAGCAGTGGACTATTCCCTATTATTCGAGGGATAACGAGTAACCGATAGCGCGGTTGATATATCAGTGAAGAATGTCGCGGGTGCGGAGGCAATGTTCAATATCACTAATCCGGTCGAAGTATTACTCGCGGGTATCGCGGGTGCAGATGCGGTAGCTGCAATTGGTTCCGCGGATGCGTTTAGTTTTTTAGAATAGAATGTGCGCCTTTTAAAGGCGCAGAATTAGCTGCCTCCGTTACGGAGGCGGAAGAAACGGAAGCCGTTTTTTAATTTATTTTTTGCCCTTCAGGAGCTCGGCAGTTTGCACCTCAAAGTAGATGCGGAGTCGACGCTCAAGAAACTCCCTGCGAAGGATCTCCATTTCCTCCCTGAGGCTGGTCAAATTTGAGGCATGCTCGCTTACTTGAGTGAACTCCATTAGTCCACATCAAAGATTGCCTCCGCCATGACAGATCTGGTCTTGAAGACCGACGAGTCAGCGAGGGAATACCGTGGTTGGAGTGGTATAAAAGGTCAGAGCATGTATCTCGTCCGGTAGCCGAAACAAGACTTTCATTAACGGTCACTACATTATAAAGATATTTTAAATATCAAAATTAAAATCGATATACATATGTACATAAATAAAAATCAATATAAACTAAATAAAAAAAATAAAAAAAATTTTGAAATACGTATAATGCTCACATTTTTTAATGTTTTACAATAATATAAAACAGAGGCAACATGTGTAAATCTGTACCTAGCGTCAAGTAGCAACTGGCGAATACGTTTTGTTTGTTTATCGTATACAAAATACCAAATAAAATTCAATATATAATTTTTTTTGAAGTCTAATGCTTTCAAAATATTTTATAATGTTTTTCAATATGATAAAAATGATGAAACGATATGCGTAAATCTCTACGAAAATCGTATAGCAACTGGCGAGCGCATCTCGTTCGTTTATCGTATTTAATGCAGAAAAGTCGAAAAAGGCGAGAAGCGCTCGGTTTAGTGCGAAACGATATATGCGCCGCGCGCAAACACTGCTCGTTCAGAAGCATGAAGTGGTTAAGATATTATTTATTTTCAAATGCTTTTCCACATTTTTCACATTCAAAACTACGAGTATCGTTATGAGATTACATATGTTCTGAGAGATAGATTTTGGTTTTGAATGCTTTTTACATTTTAATATTCAATCACGAGTAATGCTATGACTTTTCGTATGTTGTAAGTAATAATGTTTAGTTTTATAAGCTTTCCCACATTTTTCACATTTAAAGTCACGAGTAACGCTATGAATTTTTATATGTGATAAAATACATCGTTTACTTTTAAATCCTTTTCCACATTTTTCACATTTAAAGTCACGAGTAACTCTACGAGTTTTCGTATGTTGAAAAAGATAATTTTTAGTTTTAAATGCCTTTCCACATTTTTGACATTCAAAGTCACGAACAATACTATGAGTTTGTATATGTCTTAAAAGATGTCGTTTAGTTTTAAATCCTTTTCCACATTTTTCACATTTATAGACACCAGTAACATTATGACTTTTCATATGTTGTAAAAGATATTGTTTAGTTTTAAATGCTTTACCACATTTTTCACATTTAAAGTCACTAGTAACGCTATGTCTTTTTATATGTGATAAAATACATCGTTTACTTTTTAACACTTTTCCACATTGTGCACATTCAAAACTACGAGTATCAATATGAGATCGTTTATGTTTTAATAAATAGTATTTACTTTTGAATATTTTTTTACATTTTTCACATTCAATGTTACGAGTGACGATATGACTTTGCATATGTTTTAAAAGACATTGTTTAGTTTTATACGCTTTTCCACATTTTTCACATTCAAAACTACGAGTATCACTATGAGATTGCATATGTTGTAAAAGATAATATTTACTTTTATGTGCTTTTCCACATTTTTCACATTTGAAGTCACGAACAACGCTATGACTTTGAATATGCTGTAAATGATGATATTCACTTTTATACGCTTTTCCACATTTTTCACATTTGAAGTCACGAACAACGCTATGTCTTTGAATATGCTGTAAAAGATAATATTTACTTCTTAATACTTTTCCACATTCTTCACATTTAAAGTTACAAACATAGCTGTGATATTTTATATGTTTTGAAAGACGTTCTTTACTTTTAAATGCTTTTCCACATATTTCACATTTGAAGTCACAAATATCGCTATGAGTTAACATGTGTCTAGAAAGAAATTTATTATAATTTCCTTCTTTTCCACATATTTCACATTTAAATTTACAAACATCGTTATGAGTTTTAGAATGAATAAAAAGATATTCTTTACTTTTGTATACTTTTCCACATTTTTCACATTCAAAATGACGATCATCACTATGGGTTTTCATATGAAGTACAAAATTTTGTTTGAATTTAAATGCTTTTTTGCATATTTTACATTTAAAATTACGAATATCGCTATGAGTTTTAATATGTTTTGAAAGATTATTTTTAACTTTGAAAGCTTTTCCGCATATATTACATTCAAAGTCACAAACATCGCTATGAGTTGTCATATGTGGTGAAATACTAGTTTTATATTTAAATGCTTTTCCGCATATTTCACATTGAAAATCACGATTATCATTATGAGTTTTCATGTGTTTTGAAAGATATTTTTTAAATTTGAATGCTCTTCCACATTTTTCACATTCAAAATAAAGAACACCGCAATGCCTTTTCATATGTTGTAAAAGATTATGTTTTAATTTGAATGCGCTTCCACATATTTCACATTTAAAGGCACGAACATTACTATTCATTGCTATTCCACATTGCAAATTATTAGATATTTCTCTTTCTGGTTTCTAAAATAAAAATTGTATTAGGTAGTATAAATATCAAAATAAATAGAATATCGAGCTCTTACTTTAGTGTCATTGTATATTGTGTGATACGAAAGGTTCACTTGAAGTATATCTTTAACATCGTGCATTTCTGAAACGATTAATTAATTAATCAACAATTGCTTACACGTTCAAATGTGACAGTAAAAATATTTATACCTATTTCGAACAAGTCGTCTACATCGTCACGGATCGTATCTTCACTGCTATCGTATTCGCGTTTTACATTCAAAAACTTTAAAACGTACAATTAAAACCATTATTTAAGATCACATGCATCGACAAATATAATTGTTCGTTACCTCTACTTCACATTGAATTGTTTCGATGTCATCTTCTGTAAACAAATATCCTTTGTTTAGATTCTTAATTATACTGAAATAAAAGAAAATAGTACCGGTTTTAATAAGCTCCATTGTGACAGCGCCCAACTGACAGTTCTATACTAACGTTTGGTCCAAATACGACCAATTGTTGAGTATGACCGGAAAACACGGGGAGTTAAAATTTTCATTAAACTTGCTAATTATTAAAATAATAATCATTCTTGTTTCGGCTACCGGACGAGATACACGCTCTGAGCACACCACTCCAACGACGGTTTTCCCCCGCTGACTCATCGGTCTTCCGACCGGCTCTGTCATGGCGGAGCCAATCTTTGACGTGGACTCCCTAAGCATGGAGCTCAAGTAAGTGAGCATGCCTCAGACTTGACGAACCTCAGAGAGGAAATGGAGATCCTTCGCCAGGAACTCCTTGAGGAACGTCGACTCCGCATCTACCTTGAGGTGCAAATTGCCGAGCTCCTGAAGGGCAAAAAACCAAATAAAAAAACGGCTTCCGTTTCTTTCGCGTCTGCAACGGAGGCAGTTATTTCTGCGCCTCTATAAGGCGCACATTCTACTCAAATAAAAAAAAATAATAAACAAAACGTATCCGCGGTACCAATCGTTGTTACCGCATCTGCACCCACGATACCCTCGAGTAACGTTTCGACCGGAATAGTGACATTGAACACTGCCTCTGCACCCGCGACATTTCTCGCTGATAAACTGACCGCGCCCTCGACTACTCGTTATCCCTCGAATAATAGGGAATCGTCCCCTGCTAAGAAGAGGCTACGGCCTAGCACACCGCCAATAGTAAAAACGGAAATAAAAAAGGCGAATATCCCACCAATTATACTTAATAATCCATCAGATTACAAAGCGGCGAGACAAACCATTATCAACAATGGTTTGTCGTTTTCCTCTATTCAGCGCACCGACTGCGCAAAAATTATTGTGGCGTCAACCGATGACTTCCGCAAAATTACTAAATTGTTAGATGAAAGGAAATTCTCCTTTCATACCTACACACTAACCGAAGACAAACCTCTTCGGGTAGTCATCAGGGGGCTAAACGCTGACTTTACCTGCGACGAAATTAAAGAGGAGCTCCTGTCGCTCAAGTTCGAGGTTGAATCCATCAACCAATTAAAAAATAAAAAGTCAAGCAAACCTATGCTATTATTTGCAGTTTTGCTAAAAAAAAGCGAGCACAATAAATCAATATACAATTTGGGATATCTCCTGCACCAGCGTATTACGGTGGAGCAGCAGAATAGACCAAAAGGCATTCTCCAGTGCCATCGTTGCTAATTGTTCGGCCACTCTGCGATTAATTGCAGAGCTACTCCTGCATGCGTAAAATGTGCCGGTCCCCATCTCACCAGAGATTGCTCCCACGAGGAAAAAATTGATAAGCCCCTATGCAGTAACTGCGCCGGTTCTCATCCTGCGAATTACGGGGGATGTGCTAAAAACCCAAACAATAAAAAAAATATAGATTACAAGAAACCGCGAGATAATAAAAAAACCCATAACCATATTAATAATAAAATAAACGGCTGCTCATTCGCCGAAAAACTTAAAGGAAACCCGGAAGAGACTCCTATCAATAATGTGACAACAGAGAACCCCTCCAATCGCGACGTCATAATCAAGATGTTTATGGAATTAAGTGAAAAAATGAAATTTATCAGTTCCCACCTATTGCCAACATTATGATGTGCAAAAAAAAAGGGAAAACCTACCACCGCAAAATTTTAAGGATATTAGCGTGGAATGCTAATGGCCTTCGCGATAAAAAATTCGAACTTAATCAATTCCTCATAGATCAAAACATAGATATAGCTCTTATTTCCGAAACACACCTAAATGAATCGATAAAAATTAACTTTGCTAATTACAAAACCTATCGCTCGGACAGGCAAATCGGTGCCGGGGTAGGAACTGCAATTTACATTAAAAACGAGATAAAGCATAATGATGCGCTTACAAAAACATTTAATAAGCTTGAAGTTACAACTTTAGAAGTTAAAGCTGATGCTCGATCGCCCATAATTATTCATTCTGTATATACCCCACCGACACCGGCGTATCCCATTGAAGATTTACAACATTTATTTAACTATTCGCAACCTATTTTTGCTGCAGGGGACTTTAACTCCAAGCATAGAGAATGGAATTGTAGGGCGACTAACAAAAATGGTAGAACGCTAAATAAATTTGCCAAAGATAATAATAACATAAACTTAGAAATCCCAACAGATCCAACCCACTATTCAACACGGGGTGTTTCAGATATTTTAGATATTGCCATAACAAACAACTTACCCACATGCAATATAGAGGTCCACAATAGTCTCGCGTCTGATCATAACCCAGTCATATTTTGCCTTCCAATAAATTTTGATATTAACATTAGAAGAAACCAGTGGCGTAGCTATGGGGGGGCGGAGGGGGCGGGCCACCCCGGGCGGCACTTGCTTGGGGGCGGCATATTCGCGATTGAATCGTCTAGTGTGGTTCTTAACCCTGAATAAACTAAAATTTATGTAAATCTACGAATACCAAGAGCTTAACAATAATCAATTTATTATTTTAAGAAATGCTGATTTTATGACACTGCAAAAAAATGTATGGGGGGGGCGGCAATTTTAAGGATTGCCCCGGGTGGCACATACCCTAGCTACGCCACTGGAAGAAACATAAAGAAAGTACAGTGGGATTTCTTCCCTTATTACTTAGAGCAAACCCTATCTGAACAAAAAGAGCTTAACAACACGGTAGAAATAGAAGAAGAAATTAATACTCTCACTTGCTCAATAAACAAATCGATAGAACGAGTTACTCTCGAAAGAAAGACAAACAAAGATATTTCTTTACCAAATAATATTCGCGAACTTATTAAAATTAAAAATCAAATTCGTAGGAAATGGCAACAATCTAAGAATAAGTCAGATAAATCAAAATTAAACCACTTACAGTCCGAAATAAAAACTGCAATTTCAGAATACAATAATGAACTATGGGAGAATAAACTTACCGACCTAAACCCTGAAGACAATTCCCTTTGGAATATGTCAAAAATTTTACGCAGAGATCCAGTAGATATAAAAAAAATTATGACTCCTTCACAAGTGCTAGTTTATTCTTTAGAAGATAAAGCAGAAGCTATTGCCGATAGCCTCCAAGATTAATGTACAATTAACTTATCTTTAATAAATGAAGACTTTAAAAACAAAATAGAAAAAGAAATTAGAACTACTCTAGGAAAAAAACACAACCAAATAGAACCAGTAACGTCAATTGAACTAGAAAATATTATTCGATCACTAGCCAACCGCAAAGCCCCTGGAAACGATTCCATCCCTAGTAAAGCTTTCAAAATCTTTCCTCCTAGCGCTATCAGTTTTTTTCCTAATATCATAAACGCATCATTTAACTGTCTGTATTTCCCAACAGTTTGGAAACAAGCTAATGTGATAGTTCTGAGAAAACCCGGTACCGACCCAACTCTTCCCGCGAGCTATCGACCCATAAGCCTCCTACCCGTCGCGAGTAAAATATTTGAAAGACTTATCCAACGTAGATTATTAAAACATGTAATAGAAAATAAAATATTACCCAATGAACAGTTCGGTTTTAGAACGGAACACTCGGCTACGCAGCAGCTGCATAGAGTTGTGAACCACATCCAGTCGGGCTTTAATAAAAAAATGACAACAGGAGCAGTATTTTTGGATATAGCCAAAGCGTTTGACAAAGTATACCATGATGGTATACTATTTAAACTTATAAAATACAAATTTCCATCTGAACTGGTCAAAATAATTGAATCTTTTCTTCAAAATAGAACCTATAAAATTAAATTGGAAAACCATTCATCGAGTCCGAGACCTATTCTGGCAGGCGTTCCGCAGGGATCAATTCTGGGTCCATTATTATTTACAATTTTTACTAGCGACTTTCCCTCCAAGCCATATAAAAAAGTAATTACTGTTCTATTCGCGGATGATACCGCCATTTTATGCTCTTATAAAAACCCCCATCGTGCAATAATTCATCTTCAAAACAAACTCAACACTATTCAAAAGTGGTTCGATAAGTGGCTAATAACAGCAAATCCCAACAAAAGCGTCGCTGTAATGTTTAATCGCAGGAGAAAACACGCTTATGCTAATAATAATCTCTCTAAATTAAAAATGTACGATAAAAGCCTCGAATGGCAAAATTCAGCCAAATACTTAGGATTAACTCTGGACTCCAAATTAACATGGAAATCCCATATAAATAACATAACTTCAAGAGTCAAAACAACTCGTGCTCGTCTATATCCATTATTAAACAGAAAGAGCAAACTAAATGTAAAAAACAAACTGCTCCTGTACAAATCGATCATCCGACCAGTTATTTCATATGCCTCCCACGTCTGGGGAGGTATACTTAGTCGTAATTATTTGAAATCACTACAAACGCAACAAAATATTGCGCTAAGAATGGCGACAAATGCCCAATGGTTTGTCCGAAACTCAAATATACATAAAGATTTAAAAATATACACTTTACGCGATTATTTCGATAAACTTAAAGTAAATTACCATGACAGAAATAAAAATCATTCTAACCCATTAGTTAAAAACCTTAATAAGGTAACATGAATATTTGTAAAAAAAAAGTGCTAGCTAACGTAATAAGAAACAAAGTTTTTTTTTTTGCCCTAAAAATAAATAAATAAAAGTGAGAACCAATTAATAGATACCCAGGTAAATGGCTTTGGCCAGGAACTGGAAAACAATAAATATTAGACACTGTATAAAATAATAATTTTCAAATATTTATATAAAAAAAATAATAATAAATAATCTGCGATATAACATTTGTAAAATTACTTTTAAACGGTTCTTGCACAGTGTCCCTGTGAATTTCATAATTCAAGCGCATATTAGTAGACAATTTTATAGCCAGGGCTGCCTCTGGTGATTATGAGACGCTACATTAGAATAAAATATGTTCCTTTCTCTCCTCTAAAAATATTGTGTAACGAATACAAAATTTATTAAGTAATATTTTACACAAGTTAATATCAATAGAAGAAAAATATCACATATATTTCATAGTTTAATAATAACAATATACAAATTCAATAACATCATTAATAATCATCAAACAAGTACAATCAAATCACTTATTTTAAATATTATACATAGACGTGAATTTGAGTGATCATTACTGGCGATTCTATGTGTTAAACGCCATTTTTAAATTTAAAGCTTGTGCTGAATTAAATTGTTTGGGAAGATCGCTGAAATTCCATAAAAAACTATGGGGGCCAATTTATATATAGATTTTGTTATGGCCAAAACGTTGTCGGTATTTAATTTGACTAATGGATGGCAATTACTCACAAAGTTTACGATTTAGTTACATGATAAAACGATATGAGCCATCGACGGACAAGGCACCGCTGGTCGTCAAACTCCCGTTGCGGTCTGCCAAAAAATGTACTTGTTCCGCCGCCGTCGCATCAGTGCCGCCTAGTTTAAGCCATTATGAATAAATAATTAACACCCCCAAACCCTCCTCACACCAGAGGTGAAACTTTAAATTAAGGGTTCACCCGCTAAAGTAATTATCGGCCTACCCCTACCCTTATTTTTGTTATATATTTAAGAAAAAGTATTTTAGTAAAAGCAACTTTGAAGGTGACCAGAATTTGGAATAATATCAACGGAGGACATTAAAAAAATTGTAAATTTTTTTATAATTATGGATGCTGAGGGAGCTAAAAAAATAATTTTATTTTAATTTACAACGATTAATAAGAAATAACAAAGAATTCAAAACGGGATAAGCATTAAAATAATATTTCGGTTTGAGATATGTAATGGCCGTTACGACGTTCGTTTCGGCCTCGGCTTGCAGTGCGATCGCGATTGCGATGGTTAGGTTCGCAAAGATGGCAGCTCGGGCAGTGTTTGTGCGTGCGCCGTGAGGAGCGGTGTAGCGGTGCGGCAGTGCGACGGTGCGACGGTTGCGATGCGTCGGGCGATGGTGCACCGTTGGTGATGGGGGCGCGCGGGGCGGGGGTGGTGGCGGCGGAGGCGGAGGGCGAGCGCGAGCGCTACGTCACGGGCTCCTCCTGTCGGGCCCTTCGCACCGCCGTCGCCGCCCTCTACCCTTTCGACGACTTCCTGCCGGAGAAGATCGGCTCCGGCTTCTTCTCCGAGGTCTTCAAGGTGAGAAATCATAAACCCCGCACCCCGCACCCCATGAGCTCCTTACCGTTTGACGTTTTGTGCGCATGCGCATTCCAATTCCAATTCGCATTCTGCTTTACATTTAACAAATGTTTATTTACACAGAAATCTAGAATTATATACATACATATAATATAATCGTTCTATTGTAATAATTTGTTTTAATTACACTGTTGTTATTATGTGGTTTGGCACAAGAAACCAATTTTTATGTTCCGTGTGTCTAAAAGTAAAAACAAAGATTGTTTAACGACTGGCTTTTATCCAAAAAGAACGTTTGTTTCCTTTTAGGACATCTCTCATTTTGTTTACGTCTTGTAATACATTTTTTATTTTTCGGTCAACTGAAACAAAATTTTTCCTAATTATATTTAATATTTATTTTATATATTACTATCTTTTTTCCCGATTTACCAACAATCGATAATTTATGTTTTAACCCTTTCAATGTTGCCATATAGTGAATTGATTTACTGTCACTTATTATTTTAAAAGAATTTAAAAACACTAATATTATTTGCTCGACATTTAAATAGTTGTTTTGATTTTTTCATTAGATTTCTTAAAATTGATTGCAAACACATAAAACTCCATATGTCCATAGCACTGGTGGAACATCTTATGTTGACGTTAATTGACGTCCGTAGCATCGAAAGGGTTTACTCATTGGCATCGAAAAGCTTATCAAACTCATCAGCCGCCTTTTCTAATTGTCCACGTTGAGGAGTTTGTTGCCTCGATGTTGACGTGCTGTTGGAGCCTCGTTTCATGTTTAGCACCAAAACGTTTCACAGAGCATTCACAATTATTTCAAAGTGACTCAAACTGGTTTCGGGATTTGATTTTGTTCTATTATATATTGATTTATATGTTTCTTCCGCCCAAGTTTGGTATTCATGACCATACCGAGGTGTTTAACTGTATTTCCAAATGGGATATGTTTTAATTAATTCAACTTTTTTTCAAGGATCAGTTCTCACATGTGTTCGAATAAACTGATCCACCGAATTTTTGATCATACAAATTTAATATAATGTTTAAAAAAAACGCTGGGAAATGAATACTAAGACGTGCGAGTTAACTCCGTGAGTTTTTTGGGCGGTTGATACTACAATAAATAGTATTTGCAAAGTGTAGAAAGATAATGCGTGTTACTCGAATGCTGTTAAGATATATTTACATTTCTTTAAATACAAATGTCTCAAATTTTAAACTGCTCAATTATTTTTATAACTGTGCAAGTCCGAGATTACAGGTCAGTATCGGCCGAGTGGTTACGCTCTATATGTCAGAATGGAAATTTTAGAAATTCACTTCTCTTCTTGGGCGCATGCAACTGAAAATTTTGAAACGTTTAGAAATTAGATTTGTGTGTGTTATCGCCAATAAAATTTTATTATCATTTTATATGGACAAATCGTTTTATTGGCGTGTGCAAATTAAGATTGCTTAAGAGTATAAACGAGCTGTTCATTTTTAATGTCTACGATTACATTACCGTAACATTTCGCTTAATCGCTTAATATAATGATGTACAGTTGTCCTCGGCATGGGCTCGGTTTTTCTTCATAACTGAATATTGCAATGAAGCAAATATTCGATTCCGTTATTTGGAGAGTAACGAGAGTAAAAATTTATTTTGTAAATACTAGTGCGTACACTGTGTGCTTTTCAATATCTGTTAATAAATAAATACAACCGACATTGTTATATAATGCCAAATATGTTTGCGTTCGTATTTCATGGTCTACCGATTGCAATGATTGACAATTCGATCGAAAGTTTTGGAATCACTAGCTAAACTGCAGATTCATATGCGAATTAAACGGCGAAATGTCTGTGCATAAATGATTAAATTGTTTTATATAAGCAGCTTGAAATTCATTATCTTAAAATGCATTTATCAGCATAGTGAAACGTTATCTGTACCTCTATTTAAAAGCATTATGAATGTCATATTAAGGAAGTTAGCCAAAAAACAATCACTGATACTCTATTTTTACATAAAGGTACAACAACGTATAAAACAACAGCTTGATAACTGATTTTTTTTCGATAAACACTATCTCAATGTTCTTATTTTTATCGCACACTGTTTATGTTATTTAATAAAAAATATAAATCGATATAATATTTTAATGTATTTAATTCTGATTAATATAAAATGTGAATATTTGTTTTAAAAACTTCAAACGCGCGACAATACAAATGCAATCTGTCCTTATCACCACCTACGTGTCAAATCGGATGTCAAGTTTTAAAAATGCCCACAATTGATTATTAGTTAAATATTCACCTAGTTACAGAATCATCCACTGCGTGGCGTTGATGGCCAGTCGGTAACTAATTTCATATTTGTTAGCTGGTCACTTATAGAGTAGACGCGACGTTCTATATTTAAAGCTGTTTGTAAGCTCCGTATATTTTTTAGCATACGTAAAAGTGCAATTCTTCAGTTGGCGTCTACGTACATACATTAGATCACTTTATCCCAGATTTTTAATATATTTTTTCTCTAATAACCTTTTCACCGCGGATCTATGCACGCCAAGGTGAGCAACATCCAGGCGCAGATGTCTTACGATTTTTTGAGGTAGTGGTCCCAACATCTGTAACGGGTACAGGATTATACCCTATATAAATTATTTATAAATAATAAGTAATAAGATTATTTTTTGTGATTTAATATATTGGACCACAATGGATTCAATAAGAAAAGTTTGTGAACTTATAAAAAAAAATATTATTGCCCCCTTGCATATTAGTAGATCGCGATAATTTTTTATGGAGAGAAGTAGATCGCCACTACTAAAATGTTTATATAATGATCATGAATATCTTTCCATTTGCTCAAAATTGTGACCTAAAGCGCAGCTGCGGTGCCAGCAATAGCGTATAAAAAATTGGTTAGTTTTATTCTTTCTTATAAATGTACAGCTCGCTTGATTATTGCTTACTGTTTACTTTTAATAAAAATGGCTTTATAAATCTAAATCAAATGTTTTTAATTGAGGCGTTACAGCGGTTGACATCGATTCTTATAAACCAAATTTGGATCGGTCCAAATTGCTGTTCGTGTTTAGCTCTGCGGTTGTTTCCAATTTTCTCCAATTATAAGGATAGTTTATATTGTCACATTGCGAAAGAAAATCCGAATTAGCGTGACTGTGCAGCCGCGACGTTTCGACGCATTAATCTCGCGAAATCCGATTACGCCGGAATCGGCTTTCGCACATATCGATCTGCGCGAAACAATTTGACCGTTTCGATCCGTTACGTGCCGCCATCGTCATCGCAGTCGTCGCAGCGGAGCAGTTAATTCTCTCCGTTTTACCGTAAGAAAAACCGTAGTGGATTCCGCGCTCGAAAGTATACGCAAGGTCACCGGCGGGCGCTGCTGCCGCTGCTACCACTTTCTATTTCTTGAGACCGTTTTGCTCTCGCGAGACGTCGCTTCCTCACCCCGAGAGCCGGTCCCGCCGCCGGGAAAGTCGCTTACGGTTGACGGACGCGGTCTTCCGCATTGTCCGGATCTGGTCCGGCGTCGCCTTGACACTGTAAACAGAACGATTAGTGAAGCCTTCCTTCCTGGTGGATATATACGCATTTGCATGTATATGTTATCCCGCTTCTTCCGGCGTTATGGAAGCATATGGCACTTTTATGAAGTGGAATCGATCGAGAAAGTTGCCTCTCGCTTATGTGCGTATGTACGTATGTCCTCGTTATCGAAGGTCGAAACGTTAACAATGATCGTCGATGATGTGACCACAATAATTTCTTTCATTCATCGGAGTCTCGCGCCTTTTGCAAGGCCGCGTGTTGACTGATGCGTGTCGGCTCTTTTTCTTGTAGCGAAATCGTTGTTCTTATTGCGGGACAGAAATATAATGTGACATCTTCAGTCGTGTGTTATTTTTTATGTTTTTCACACATCATCGAGTTGTTATTACAATATAGAGAACGCTTTTTCGACGGTTTTTTACAACCAAAGAATCATTATTCATTATATAGTCGTTAAATAGGAATGATACTTTGGAACAGGGCCATTCAAATTCTGCAAAACAAATCATTCTATAAATTTATTATAGTACAGCTAACTCAATGCTATCTTTCAACATGAAAAGGTTCCAATACATTTATAAAAACATGTTGGTTTTTATTCTTAAAAAATACTGTTTGTAAGAGAATTTTTATAAAATTGATAATTATTGCCTCTATAATTTATTTCTTGTTCCTTCGCCATCGAAGGCAAGCCCTTGATGTGCGGAATTAAAATTCATAAAAAGTCATGAAATGTGTCAATTATCAACTAAAAAAAAAAGTTAACTGTCTGAGAGAGTGAAATTATATTTCTACTAATGAAAAATACAACTTCACTGGTTATATAGTATGTTCAGTGTAACATTTATATATATGTATATAAAAACAGATCCTTAACGTCTCAGACTAATAACACCGACTGTGGCAGCAGACTCAATTTTTTTTATTTATAAAAATGTGCTATTAATAAAAAATCGGCCCCAGCTGCAGTTACATCTATTAATTATATAAATTATATTACACATAATGATTTATAATATAGATTACACCGATTCTCAGAATCAGTCTGGTGCTTATTAATAGTTGCTGGTATTCATTATGGCTTACCCAGTTGGTACAGATTTATCCTTGTCGGGTTACAGTAGAAGATTCCAAATGATAATTCTATACAAGATTTTGTAATAAATAAAATAGTGATTAATTACATATACAGGCAGTTCTCGAGTTACGACCACCTCGACTTACGACCATTCGGAGTTACGACGAAAAAAAAGTTGTAAAAAAATTTTTTTTTTTTTATGCCATACATAATTTCAAGACTGGTTTGATAACTGTTTCATTCCAGAAGTAAAGAAGAACTGTGATGAAAATGACATAGCCTTTAAAATTTTATTGATTCTTGACAATGCTCCAGGCCATCCTCCACACTTAAGGGAATCACATCCAAGTATAAAAGTGGTGTATTTACCTCCTAACACCACCAGCATTCTACAGCCGATGGATCAAGGGGGTATTGCTAACTTCAAAGCCCATTATTTAAGATTCACTTTTGCCCAAGCAATTGCAGGAACAGACAAACATCAGATATTGAGAGAATTTTGGAAAAATTACATCTTTCATGCAATAAACAATATCTCAAAAGGATGGTCCAAAGTAACGACGAATTGTATGAACTGCATATGGAACAAACTCGAAGAACCACCAAAAAAATTTGTGTTAAAAGACATGGCTGCAGCTTTTAGCCAAATGAATGATGCTATTAAAAAAAATGAAAATATGGACAAAGACATCGATAGATCTTCGAGGGTACACGACCTTATTCAGCAAGCACTTGCGTGTTATTATGAAATGTATAGAGAAAAGAAACAACAAACTGTACAAACGTACCTGGATGTTTTTTTTAAGAAAAACAAGCACTATCACTGCACCCGCTGAAAAATCTCAAGAATTAACAATGGATATCAGTAGCACAGATGATAAAAATACTCTAGATCAATTTTTATAAATAAATTATTTATGTAGATATTTGCTAAAAAGTATTTAGTTAACAACTTGAAGTCAGCAATAAAAGTGGTTTTTGTATTTCGCATGTATGCATTGTTTTTAATTTTTTTTGTATGATTTTCGACTTACGACCTTTTCGAGTTACGACCAAGGTGGTGGAACAGAACCCCGTCGTACTCGAGAACTGCCTGTACTACGTTACTGAAATTAAATCGGAAATACTTGACGCATTATCGAAGTAAACAAAAAATCTAGTGTACTCTGAATTCATCATACCGCTTACGTATCTTGTTGGTATTTTATCAGCACGTACGTTTACATTCTGATTCGTAACATCTTGAAATCTGACTACACGATACGAACAAAATAAAAATCATATTATGCTTATAACTTTTTTATTCTTGAGATCGATTTGTACCCCAAATTTGATTATTAGTTTTCTCTGCCTTAGACTTTTATGATAGTTTTAATTTCAATATATTTTATTCAGCTGTAATGTAGAATCGGACGGAAGTACATTTATTAATATTAACTTGAAAATTCACTTGTGCAACGTGCACCAACTTTTCTTCGACTTGAATTGGAAAACTTTTAACTCGACCTGCAAAAATATCGCTTGCTTTACTGGTGTGTGTGTGTGTTTTTTTTTACAACGTCGGAATGCGCGCCGCAGATCGCATTCTATATATCGCTTTTCGTTTCACTTTCACCCGCCCGCATTTGAATAAGGAGGAGCCATCATCATCAACAACAACGCGCGCGAAGTATTGCGTCGCCGCAGTTCACCCTGGCGTAACGAGAGTTTTAGGATTTTTTTACATTCGCAACTTCTTTCTTTGCGACAACTTTATCCGCTGCCACTCTCGTGTGTTTTAGTTTTTCGCGTGCCTAGGCGGCAAAACCGACTCGTGCGAAACTGCCACGTTCAATTGTGCGTGATAAATGCAGCACGCCCGTTCGTTCTGTTCTCGGTTCAGATTTCAGCCGAACAATTGCGCCGTTTTCGATTATATTATTATATTTTTATGTAAGAGTTATGAACTGGCTTCCTCGATCGGCCGAGCGTGCTGCCGATAGACATCTACGATGCACGATATGGAATCGCAAAGGCGAGATCTTCGAGGGTAGTTACTCTCTTCCTAGTTTAGATTCTTAATCGGTGTCTCGTGCTTGAGATGAGTAGTCTTTCCTTACTATATTTATTAAATATATTCGCGGCTTTCGGGTGCGAGCTTAAGAGAGTCGCTATCGCGTCCATTATGCGAGAACGCTTCTCTTGCACAAGCCATCTAGCCTCTCAACGTGCTTGCCAAACACAAGGATGTTAAAAAATATGTGGAATGTACTCGTATATTTAAATGTTTATTAGTATAATGGACAACATAGCGCATTATGGAAGCCTGTGAAGTGCTCTTTTATAATAAATAACAATCCAACTTCATTTTCCTTTTTTTTTTAAATAACTTATTAAACATAATATCAATTAAATAGCCGCCTCTGGACCTTTTGCAGCAGCTTCACGACGGTATCTTGCCTATATCTTGGCGGATGCTGGTTTTTAGATGCTCCAACCCTTCGGGTTTGTTAGCGTAGACGTGACACTTAGCGTGTGTGGCATGTTTTGCCATCTTGTTTGGAACCACGTGTCTTCCGCATCAATATATTCGATTGCGTGTCAAAAATAATCGATTATCATGCGCCAATAGCGCTCACCATTGACTGTTACAGTCCGGCCTTCGTCGTTTTCAACCTCGCCTGACCACAATGACAGCAACCTGTCACTTTTTGGGTATATAATGATCTCTCGTGAATCACATGAGGACTTTCCTCGCCTCATATGCGGCAATTTTGCTTATTAACATAACCAGAGCGGTGAAAATGTACCTCATCAGAGAAGAAGATTTTCTTTAAAAATTCAGCATCGACTCCCTGTTGTATGTGCGTAAATTCTTTGCTATCCATGGTCACTGGGCTTTAGTTATCGTGTTATTTGAATTGTTTGCGGGTTTAGCTGCAAATCCAGATGCAAAATATACCAAAGGGAGACAATAAACGCCCAAAAGCTGCGATCGACGTGGAATTCACAATTCCTGGTATTCGGCCACACTTTCACTTACAGCAAAAGTATTTTCAGCTAAACGGGCGACATAATGATGCACAGGCCTTACTCTATCTCCAATGCTTCTAGTCTCTTCAAATTTTTTCACTACGTTGTGAATTGTTCGCTCAGTAGGACGATGAAATTAACCATTATCTTTCAGTAAATTTCGATGCACATTTCGTACAGAATTGTTATTTCTGTAGAGGAATTAAACAATTTTAACGCTTTTTCGTAAAAATGTTGTTGCAAACTAGCATTTGACACTTCAAACACGCGTGATTATTGACATCTGTCAGATTTATAGTGCTGCCAACATAGGAAATTTGAATTGGATCACATGTTTTTTTTGTAGCGAAAATATAATTAAACGGATAGGCGCTAGTTAAATTATATGCTGCTCTAAAATGCCTATGAAACTCAATTTGACAGTTGTAAACGTCAATCTGATGTTCAAACCCAAACCCAACTTGACCTAATGAAAGCTCTAAAACTAATTAAAGTTTTACAGCTCATCTCTCAAGTGAATATAAGACGTCGCATCTCGCATATTGATGCATAGTTTGTCTGCACTTCGATATTACTACAGACTTCTAATATGAGAGTATTGGTTAAAGTATATTCAAACCGAATTTTGGTCAATAGGAGGGCGCAAAAACAATTATCACGAGAAGGGATAATTGATTTTTGCGCCCTTATATTGGTCAAAATTTGGTTTATATGTTCCTTATTTAATTTGTAATATTATTATAAAAGTCGTAGTATGAACGCTAGATAACCGAGCGTACCCACTACCACGGCGACGGCACGATTTTATTGCTTTTGACGTGAATTGTTTTTGGCCCTCTTATTGGTCAAAATTCGACAGGTTTATTGTAAATCGTAATATTGTTATATTTTTTTAATATGAACGCTGGATAACCGAGCGTTTCCACTGTGATAGCACGGTTTTATTGCTTTTGACGTGGATTTTTGACTTCTGAGAAAGAATAATTGCTTTTTGCGCCCTCCTATTGATCAAAATTCGGTTTGAATATACTTTAACCAATACTCTGAATTGGATTAACCGTGTATCATTTTCTAATGTTTCGATGAGATTATTACGACGATGATTTTTATCTTTCTTTTTTACCCTTCAAACTTATTATTATTTAGCTTTTTGAGGAACCGAAAAATAACTTTCAGACATACTTATCTACAAACCTCTTCCCGGTCATTCCCGAATTAACTGAAATGAAATTTTGATTTTGTTAATTTTCTCGAGAATAATATATATATATATTTTATACCATTGCATAAGAAAGGATGGGTCCGTGTCAGACATTTTTGAGTCATTTTTAAAAAGGTACTGGAACCGGAAAGTGGTTTAAAATGTTGCTGCTTTCGAAGGGTATTTCACTCGTGACTTTAAAAATAACGCCTTAAAGTCGGTTGTATCTAAAATAATATATCAGTACTGTCAGTTTGAAAGCTATGCATTTCATAATTTTTCATAATTGAGATAGATGCCATGTTTGGGTTTACACCCCTACTATTAGCTCTAAAGCACACGATATGGATATACGCTCGAAATTCCATTACTCCGGTTGATTGATGAATATATTAAAATGATTTTAATTTCTATAAATTTGTTCAAAATATAAAAAGGAGTAATGCGCCTTATATTATAGGGCGATAATTGTTAGTGATCCTCTTATCATCAGCTTTGTATAAATAAGTTATTTTGTCAATGTTTAGACAATCGGTGAATATTTATTTTTTCTTATGTATATTGAATAGTTTTACTAAAAATAATGTTCATTAACCTACTAATTTTGATACGTGTCTACTTGTTGTTTAATGTCTCATTGTACATACTTGAGGTTGATAAAATCAACTCAATTTAATATTAACTTAACATTCGAGAACATAATAAGAAATATGACAATATTTAAAAAGGCAAAAGTTATATTAATATTTTTGATTTTAATTTGCCAAATATTCTTGTGAGATTTTTTCAAGTGAGAAAAACAAAAATCTATTACAGAATTAATAGTTTCACTTGCAATCTGTGAAAAAGTATCTGTTCCATAACATCTAATGGAATCTGTCGAAACGACGTCAATTTCTGCACAAACAAAGCCATTCTCAAAGTGTCAAAGGTCGAACCGTAGAACACAACCGAACGATCCGTAGATCGATTTGAACTCTATGACTCTTCTTTTTAGATTGCTTGCGGTTTGAAAATAAAACGTCTTACCTAATCGACTGCGAAGCGACCACGGTATTTATTGTGGGTGTTCTTTCAACGACAACAAAACTTCGATCTTTAAATAGTCGAAACTCGAATCGATCGAAATGTAATTCGACGTAACAAACAAAATAACCATATTTATTATGTAGGAAACTGTTGCCAATTCAAGCACAACCGTTGTGCTATGAAGCGCGTAATTTTTCGAATTACATAAAAACAACGTACACAGACATGTGAAATATAATGGCTATTTTTTGCTTCCTGAGTTTTGTTGTTTCATAGCAATAAAACTGTCTGGACTCGTACTCACATACGTCAGCCTTTTGGGCTTGATACCAAGAGTCCTTTGTTATTGCTTTTACTGGATTTTTTATGCCGTTGTTTTAAAATCGAAAGCTTTCCCACATCAATTAATTTTTCCAGTTTTCGCCAGCGCCACGCCCGTTTCGTGTCTGAATTTTCCAGCGGCAGCGCACCTTTCTCCGGCGTCGCATAAATTTCAATGGACGCGCTCTGAAAAGCGTCGCAGTTTGTTTGTCGCCTTGCTGCCATGCCACTTATGCTATTATTATATTGTTTTATAAATATAAACAACAACTGTAGCTTTTCGCATCCGGAATTGCCCGGGTGCAATTCGCATATGCGTAAAGACGATGATGTTCCCTTATAATAATAAAGCTTGCAGCGGACTTTAAATATTACGATAACAATATGCATACAGCTAAATATAATACACCCAACATTTTTAGTTTCAGTTAATTATTTCGCATAAAGGTACAGGCGACCTGTCTCTATCACCACACATAAAATATTTTTTCTTATTTAATTTTCAAATCGATTTGAACGTATTTCGTCAACTAGAATATAAGCATGCATACACAGTATATCAATTAAAAATTATATAAAATTCGAGGTTTTGAGCGTAAAACAGCCCAGATACTTGCTATATTTCCTACCAGTATATTTGTGCGTGTTACAGTACCAGTCATTTGAAGCGCATGATGATATTATGAACCGAACAAAACAAGTAAAACATGTCAAGTTAGCTTATGCCAATTCGCCGGTTGGATTATATATCTGTTCATTGGCATAACTTTTATTTATGGCGTATTGCCAATTAGTTAATTATTGTTCAAGTGGAATGATGCGAAATATGCGACCTTGTCTGCCTTATCTTAAGATTTACTTGAAGTAATATGATAGCTGCTTATTAATATTCAGAAAAGCAGAATCTCTAGATCATGCTTTTTTTAATCTTTACTGTGTATCAAATCGAAAGCCAGAGCGTTCGCTATCTTCATGTATTCAGCTACTTTTCATATCATAATTAAGATACTTTTACGTTGATTATTCAACGGGTGTGATGCTAATCATATTAGTCAACTTGTTTAACAGATGTTTTGATTCGATTTTGTGCCCATTTGTGATATCATGACCAATATTGTTAGCGATTACGAAACAAATTGCGTTACGACGTTTGGTGAATACTAGCTTGTGACAATATTTGAAGTTATGAATATTAGGGCATATTCAATAAGAAGTCAAAAGTTTTGTTTTTACAAAACTTTTTAGATTGAGAACCATGGATAACAATTCACACGTCCAGGTGTTTTTTTGCGGCTGGTATCAAAAAATTGCTTCCAAAATCCATCGATGGATTTTATTTTTGACAATTCAATGTAACATGGCTAGAAATCACCAAACACATATGTATATGATTAAAGAAGAAATGTAAATACAAACTGTCCTTTTTTTCAAAATTTTATTTAAAAGATTTTTTAATTTTGGATTTATTTGTATTGCTGGTACAAATAATTTTCTGTTTTTTATAAAAATACTAACAATCAATTTCTTGGCTTCGGCTATGCACACATAAAGAAAAAGGTCAACATGACTCACAAGAAAAATCTAAACTGAAAGTAAACGTGCGACAGAAGCGTGTCATGTATTTTAAACGAGCAGGCTATCAAACAAATAGATGCAATGCAATATAATATTCCAAAAAAAATAATTTAAGTTTAAAAAACTGACGTTTCATAATGATCGCACGCCGCGCAAAGAGTGATTTGAGGCGAACGATTTTATTTTAAGATTGGAATCAATTGGGTACAGATAGTGTTTCACCGTAGGAAGAGCTTAGGAAACCCTGTACTAGTGTAAAGAAAAGAGCATTGAATCTTAAGGAACTGATACTAAGTCGCCTGCCGGTCCCCTGTGTCGGAAAAACATCGGGAACGCCCTGTCGCCGCCGTTCTAATATTAAATTTCGCCTCTCGCGCGTTATTTTAATCTCACCTGCTCAGCAGGTATGCCCACTGCTGTGCACTTTATTTTTGACTCGGTTTGGGCGTTCGCATCGCGTCGAGAAAATCAAAGTGTTTACGCGTTTATTTAAAGAATGCGCACATCGCCAAGATTTTCTTTTCGCGAAAGAAAGCACGGGCCGTTAACACTTTTTTATATCTAAATATAGACGATGCATAAATATACGCAACGCCACGCGAAAAACTGAACTTTAACTAATAATGATATTCGAAGCCAAAAATATACATTGTTCTTGACATGCACCTTTATCTAAAAAGAGGATATATTCAGTGTGCATTAACTGTACGATATTGGCATCCTCGCTGTATTGTTATCATATCCGGTAAATATGTTTTATAAGCATATACATTTTCGCAATGTTTAATTGAAACTGGAGGTACATTTTTTTCATCAACACCTACATAGGTATGTAGGTGTTGATGAAATTTAATCTAGACTCAATTGCCACTTGCGTTGTTGTGCGTTTCGTATTGGTGGTCTCAATTGGCGATTATGCTTCACTAAAATATTTCTGCTTATCTCAAAGTTTACAATTTCAGATATTCTGAATGAGATATGGCAGTTGTAAACTATGAAGTCGTTTGTGTATCAGTGACAATACTAGCCTCGTCTTTTTATAGCGTTAAATTTCAATGTTTTATACAGATATTTTATGAAAGCATTTTCTTTTTCAATTAATCACGTGAATGAGTGTCGGAACATGAGAATCGTTGCTTTATGATCACATTACGTTCTTTGCAACAATGGAGTGCAAATGTCGCCCATCTAGAGATTGAAAGGCATTTCTTTCGCACGCGCTCTAAGATGGAAAGTGCTTCGTTTTTCGCCAATTAACGATTTTGGCATCATTTTGTGGTTGTTGGTACACACACACACAACAATCGAAGAAAGCATGAGAAGACGCATCGAAACCGAAGGCGGCGACCTTCCCACACGTCTCTCTTCGCTATTGTGCCTGACATGTTCACTTTCGCCGCTCTTTTATTACGCCACTGTGCGTGGTACATGGCTGGATTCTGGAGAAGATTCTGCAGAAGGCGCATTGTTGATGCACATCGATAGTCTACTTTTGATTGAGAAAGTATTCTATGATTCCATTTGCATTTAAATTTGCTACACTCTCTTATGGTCATACGACAGTATTAATACTGCTGGATAGTCAGATCAGATACTGGCCTTTTGAGATTGGTAGAGCGTAAAAAATACATACATTGTTAGCATTCATAGCTGATGAATCTCAAAAATATTTGGAACATCACGATTAGAGTTTCCAAATAAATATATATATTCGTTATTTTCAACTATTCCATAATAACAATAAAAAGTGTCTAAACAGTTTATTTTAATTTAAAAATAATAGAGAAATAAAGGTTTTGAACTTTGAATAATTATTCCCGCTTCCGAAAAGACTCATTTAGTTGCTGTTGGTGTGGACTTTATTATCTCAGTATGCTCAAACAGTATTACCATAACAAATTAATTTAAACAGAGCTAAACATTACTCGTATCAATTCATAAAAGATAAAACACTTAATACTTATCTACAACTGCATAATATTAATGGAATTTCGGCAACTATGAAGTGTTTTTTTTTCATTATGTAGTATGCAACTGCTCAGCTTTTAACTTGATTATAGCTTACATTACCATTAAAAATATTATTGAATAGTTGGACAAATATGCGGATAACAAATAGTAAAAAACGGGCAAATATATTTGGTATTCGAATATTTAGTTCGGAGGCTCTGGTCACATTTTTTATTATATATGTATAAATATCAGCTTCACGCATGAATAAAAAATAGAACTATGTATGCAAGAATCAATTTCACCCTTTCTGGGATTCCGCAGGGTTCTTTTTATTGTATGCCAATGACTTAAAAAATGTTCTCAACTATATGAATATATTATCTCGAATGCCATTTAAATTTGTATATTTGTGCAACACATGTAGTCATTTTCTCTCTCAATACACCCGAGTGACCAGCGCCGCTCCAAAATACATTATACGCCTTTATTTTGTTTCGAAATGCAAGACAATGATACGCTTCTTTTCAACAAAAAAAATTGTGAATATAATATTTATCAGAGTGTCTACTATGACCGAAATTTCCAGAATTCGTTCGTTGAACGTAAGAAAATGTTAAAAAAGCCCACCATCTATTACAGTTTAATGCTTATCTCAAAAACAGGTGTGCGTCGCAATTTTTTATAAAGTTCGTGCTACGCTTTTGAAATTGCTGTTTAAGACGCAAATATCAGTTTAATAATCAATCGCGGGTAATTTATCTGCAAATTTATGTTCGCTTAAAAAAAACCCAAGTTCTGAAGCTGATGTTGGATCACTCGTTATTACTACGTATAGAAAAGTTAAATCATATAATTTTACTAACACCAGCCAAATAAGTTATATTTTCACTCATGAAAATATATATCTACTGGTGAAAATATATTCTAATACGATTTCATAGAAATAACGTATTTAAAAAAATATTTTCGGTATAGATTCGAAACTGTTTTTTTTTAGATTTTCTTTGAGGGATAACCCAAGAATTTCGGTTTTAGAATCAAGGGCGTCATTTCAGCTTTTTTTCTGGGGAGAGGGGCGGGGTAAAGTTGGGTAGTCAGTGATTTTTTTTAATATTTCTTACCAATTTTAAAATACATATTTTCCTCATATTTGTTTTAATTGTTTTTATTTTAAAGCTCAATATCATACAGTAATGATTGTTTAAGCATTTATTAAAAATTGGCATATGTATATAAGAAGAAAATCCTTTTTTTAATTGTGCGATTATACACGTCTAAATAACAAAAGAGTGCAAGGGGAGGGCAGGGATTTTGTTTCATTTTCACATTACCGTTTTTGCAGATGTTTCCACTGTCCCTGGCCTTGTGCCTAATATTTAGGAAGTTGCATTGATTATTTGCCTTTAATTATATTAAGAGATTTTTGCTTATGTTATAGTATTTCTGCTCAAGGATACCATATGGAATTATACATGGTTTCACTGCCCTTTTTAAGAGACATTTGGTGATTTTTGCGTGCAGATGGCGAGCGCATCTTTTTATTTTCACCTCAAACACGAAGCAGTTCCAAAAAAAACACAAGTAAGCTGCAACGATACCGTTGCCTCGTAGCGCAAATTATTATTATCGTCGCACGACCGTGAAGACGCACACACACACACGCACACATTCACAACTTGCATCCGGACGACCTTCTCTTCGGACGCGTATCAAATGAAGGCAATGTCAAAAGTTACATTAAAATCGATAAAATTGTGCAGAGAATGAATAAAGAAGCTCGATTAGTCACCGGTTGCAAATTATGCAACGTTCCAGCGGCGGAAGGTGTAGTTCTGGGTAGCTCTGAATCACTCTCGCGTAGGCACGCTGCGAATATTCTCAGCAACTTGCCGTTGACGTACTGCCAAAACGTAGGTGTTTTAAGCTCGAATCGATAAGGCCGAGGTGCGAGATGCTCTGCAGAATCTTGTTTATTTGGGCGAAATATATGTACCTCGTAAAGAAAAGCAGTGTTTTCCAACGCGGAGATAATAATATGTCAATTTCATATGATATGCAATTATGTTACTGCATAATTATGATCCATTATGTCTGAGTCATATACGGACTTTAGCAAGTACAAAGGTGAATTGACACACAAAGATAGCCTTTATCATGTACTATCGAGTGCGACTTGCCAATGTTATTAATTTATTGATGGTTTGTAATACACTTTTGAAATGTGGCCGTGCAGTTTATATGCATGTGTCAGCTCTTGCCCTAGGACTGTCTTACATAGTCTTCGAATCGTATCAAAGATCGGGTTGAACTCTTAGTATTCAGATGATCTGGTTAGATTGCTTTCGTCAGTCTTCTAATGGTATCGGTCGTTTCGGCATAGCTTTGCTTGGTTACAGTTTGTCTGAACTCGTTTATTTCAAGTTAAAAGTAAAGCAGTAGGTCTAGATTAAGGGGCGAAAGTATGTGATTCGGTACGGTAGTGTTCTAGCTTATATCTTTAACTGATTTGTACGAAAGTCATACCAATCCACAAAAATCGTGTATCAAAAACTAATTATTCATAGATTGTTCCATAAGTATTTACGTTTTAAAATGTGCGGGTTAAATGAGTTAAAAATATAAATTACATAAATTCTCCATCTTTTTCTATGATTATTCTCCACATTATTGGACGCAATAAACTCTTTACTGTCGTTTTTTATATTCGTTTTTGTGAAATATTTTTTCCACCTTAAAACTGTTGTTGAGTCGTTGGAAATTTTTCCCGACTCCGACTCTGATTCCGACTTTTTCGCAAGGTCCGACTCCGAATTTAAAAACATGTACATATGGAAATGTTCTCAAGTCAGATAATGTGTATTTATTTATCTAATTTATCGAATTAGATATGAAAGTATTAGTAAATACATCCTATTTCTAATGTCATATGTAAATATGACCAGTGTAGAAACATGACACTGGATGTCATTCGCTTGGATTAGTGCCACGCCATTGTATGTGTCTACGTGTGACCACGCCGGCCGGTCGGCTGTTGTTGGGTATTCGATTAAGTGCATAACAACTTTTGATTACTTCATATTACCGACTTAAAACGCATGGCGCACGACGAACAATCAAACAAATATTTGTCGGGGTGAACTCTGCTTAAAATGCTTCGACTCCACAGCCCTGATTTAAATAGATGATACTCGTTTGGAGCAATGTCTGAAGAATGCGGTGGGTGTGAAAGGAGTTCCCAAGAAAATCCATTTTTTCTATCGTCTTCTTAGATACATGAGGGCGAGCGCTGCCTTGGTGTATGGTCCAAGTCGCTTTTTAATGGATTAGCTGAGCACACTATGTGTCGATAGTAATTGTCTGCATTTAATCCAATATTTCATAATGAATTATGCCCTTCATATCCCACCAAACATTATCTTATTGGGGTGTAATCCTGTTCTCGTGGTTGAAATTGGGGTTTGATTGGCGTCTAACCACTGCCTTTTACTTAAACAATTTATGAGACTCATATTCTGCAAATTAACACATGTGAACTGATGTAGGCGACACGTTGAGCTTTTGTATAGTTAATCTCGGCAGCTCTAATATCCTCACTAACAACCCGCCCCTACTTATGCAATGTTAAAATTCACAGAACGAATTTTTTTAGATGCACATTTGCCATTTACTAAATTTAATGGCATCTATTCTCATTGTATTACATGTGTTTTTTACCTGCTCTTGTCGCATTATGACTGAATTGAAGCTCATAAAGCATAATATATAACTTAAATGAGATTTGATCTTCACTACCATTGTTGATTTAGGGGTTGAAAATATCAAAACCAAAAATATCCCGTTTCTAAATAGCATCATTGATATGACTACTGTTATTAAACATAGTCAAATCATTGTGAATTTATAAAAAAAGTTACACGCTTTTGCAAATGTAAGAAGAATAACGAAAAGGCTTATGGTATGGAACAACCTGATATATCTAAAATCACTATTGGCAAACGCTAGTAGAACAACAACGCGGGTTTCGTCCGCATCGTTCGACGATGATGACAAAATCCAGGTCGAAGTAGTCTATCTACTTCAAAAAAACATTAGATCAAGTTTGTCTCGAGCTACGTCTTCTGAAGTTAAGCAACTTTGTTTACTCGAAAGTTCTGGTAAACTTTTTTTCGAGCTACTTAAATCGCTGCCGTCAGTAGTGGTTCAGACAAGAATGAGTGTTTTTTTTTTTGCTAGAAGTGTTGTGACTCAATTCATTTGCTAAAATGCGGTGTTTTAGAGTTAGCCCTAGAGAGTCGCGATCGCGTCCCGTATTCTTTATCGTAGCAACTAGGACGTCAGCGCTTAAAAACGCATCTCTTGCACGAGTCATTCAGCTTTTTTACGAACTTACCAAACACCAGATATTTTGGCAGTAGCTATGAAGTGCTCGTATATTTTAGTGTGGTGTTATGGTGTCTGGGGTCACTTTGTAGTGTCAATGGCAATGCGTGAGCAAATTACGAATTATCTAGATGCGTTTTATTTGCATTGTTTTGATCTTGTTCGCTCTTATCATTAGTCATTCGTTCAAAGTTGCAGCACAATAGGACATAGTTTTTATAATTATTGTTCCACGCCATTTTGCATTACTATAGGGCTATAATAAATCTAGCATATCAAACAAACGCTAATCTTAAACGTCAAATTAAAATGAACTTCAAATTGCATTTATTCGTTCGCTCGAATATTGTGATTTTGCAGATAGCAACTACTCTAATAATTGCATTCGGCTTATAAGGTCAACCAACAGCTGTTTGTTTGAAAGTTAATAGAAAAAACAGTTTGACAGTTAGCTATACTATCTGTAAATTCTGATCAACTTATGCTCTAAGAAACGGTCAATGCCTTGAAATGATGAGTGTTATCAGCGATCGATTATGTTAATTAAAGCAGGTAAATAATACAATTATGAAATCGATATAGTTATTGGTATAATCCAATTCAATTCATGATCAATTCATTGTTTTTCGATACAAACGATTTCACAATCTTTGTGAGAAATTGCTAATTATTGTCTTGCGCGAATACGATAAATAATAGTTATTATCGGCTTTCCAATAAGCTACGATTCCATATGAAGTTTTTTTACCGATAATTCACAAATGTATATTTTTAGAAGGCAATAAACTCGACGGCAATTGATAAAGTTTGCGAATTATATACCGATTTGGTGTATGTATTTTTTTATGGGCTTTAGTTTCATACAAGTTTGTTTCTACGGCGATTATGATCAATTATTAGTTGAGCTAAAGTGACATGAAATTGTTATAAACAACAAAATATTTTACCACGTAACGGTTAGTGCATTTAAAGGTAGAGGTAGATTTCACAATAATTTAAATTAGTCACTAAAAGCAAAAGTCTTGATAACTAAATTAAACGAGTTGACCGGATGGTGATGAATAATACAGGAAAATTCAGCTGTGTTTTTTCTCAAAGCTAAGTTTTGTGTGTTCGTTAATATCTTACTACATAATTATCTCAGAGCAAAAGTGAGTAATACCACCTCAGTAGTATTAACGTCAATTCTTAGCAAGAGGTCAGGATTATTTAAGATTTTGATATTTATAGAGTTTGATGACGCGTTCGCAAGCGGAAACATTACAGAATTAAATCATGCAAATCAATATAACTGGACTGATTTTTTTCGTAAAGTGTGTCATTTTAGGAATGAAATATGATTATATTTCAGAGATTTATTATGAATCCGCTCTAGAACAGACATCAAAAGCATTGCATCGCAAGGTACATTAAGCTTTTTTGCGATGGCTTTGGAGATTGTGTAATTCTTAAATATTTTGTTATGTTGAGAAATGTAAAACATCAAAATATGATTCATCAGACTTTGAAAGACATGTATAACCTTTAGAAGTTCAAAGGCATGTATCTCATGCCCAAAATGGTTTCACCATTACAGTCCAAGGATATTATATACATATAAAGATGAAGTTTTCGAGCCTTTTTTTCTTTAAAAAAAGATAACATTTGATGCATTTGATTTAATATTTTGGATCTATTCTTTCTATGATTTTTTCGTACGTTTCGGGCAGAATGTTTGATTTTAGCTGCTCCAACGGCATTAAATCGCATGATATTGGCAGCCAGTTGCCCCCCCCCCCTTTGAATTTGACCAGAAAAATGCATGTCATATAATGAAATATCAATCTTAATGAAATCAATATATTAAAAAACTACTTATTAAGACTGGCAAACTTTTGCCCCCCCCCCCTGAAAGATCTGAAATGACGTCCTTGATTCCAAGAACGTTATAAACTAGAAATTCTCGGGTTATTCCTAAAAAAATCTATCCCGAAAATATTTTTTTAAATATATCATTTCAGTGAAATTATTTCTGAATGCATTTTTACTGGTAAATGTATATTTTTACCAGTGAAAATATAATTTATCTAAAATAATACGATTTCAACTTTTCCATACGTTTACACTTATATACTTATAATTATTAATTACGTGTGATCTATAAAAGTTATAGTAAATGTGTATTTTTCGGTGAATATGCATTTTCACTAGTGTGTATGTGTGTAATAAGTCCAAATATATTTTCATTAGTAGATATACTGTACTGTGCATAAATTTCAGGCGACCTGATCCAGTAACATTATTTGAGTAATAACATTACAGCATCTTGGGTTTTACTACCAAACGATTTTTTTTTGTTGTCGAACAATCAACACATCAACTGTAACAAAATAAAAATTCTTCTTGAGAATAATTCATTTGTGTTTGTGTTAAATATCGTTCATTAATCGCTGAAATTAGTAAAAATAAAAGTATAATGCTACTGGTGCCTCAAGACTTTTGCACAGTACTGTATACTTCTACTAGCAAAAAGCGGTAGTGGAATTATATGCTGCTCTAAAATGTCTATGAACCTCAATTTGACAGTTGCGAAACGTCTATTTGTTGTTCAAACCCGAACATAATGATAGTTTTAAAACTTTCATCAGGTCAAGTCTAAAATATTTCACTCAAGGGGAAATAAGCTGAAGAAGTACAGACAGACGTCGCATCTCGCATATTTCTTCGTTTATCTGCATTTTTGGATTTATGTTTTAAAAATATGATAGCTATCCTTACCGATATTACTACTGACTACTGATATGAAAGTGCTAGTCAAAGTGTATTCAAACCGAATTTTGATCAATAGGAGGGCGCAAAAACAATTTACGTCAAAAGCAATAAAATCGTGACGGCAACGGCACGATTTTATTGCTTTTGACGTGGATTTTTGACTTCTGAGAAGGGATAATTGCTTTTTTCGTTCTATTGGTCAAAATTCGGTTTATATTACTAAAGTAGTATGAACGCTGGATTAGTGAGCGCATTCACGGCTACGGCACGATTTTATTGCTTTTGACGTGAATTTGTTACTTTTAAGAAGGAATAAATGTTGCGCTCTCCTATTGGTCAAAATTCTGTTTAGATATGCTTCATTCGATTCTCACTTATTGTAAATCATAATATTGTCATAAAAAGTCTTAATAAGAACACTAGATAACTGAGCGTTTCCACTGCGACGTTTACAACGCTATTTTAATGTGGATTTTATATTTTAACAGGACGCCCCCTTGAATTTTGTTAGGAAAATGGAAGTCATTTAATGAAATACTATGAATATGTATAAAATCGAAATATTAAAAAAAAAACGATCACTGAATTACCAACTTTTGCCCCCCTCCCCCCTTTGAAAAAGTTGAAACAACATCTCTGCATTTGATTCTTTGAACACGCATGATTATTGACAGCTGTTTGATTTACAGTGCTGCCAACATAGGAAACTCGGATTGGATTTCTCTCTGTAGTGGCCAATTTACTTTTCCAAAAATTATATTTTATTAGTACAATTATGTTTAACACAGGCAATAAAAAATACACAGTGGAGAAGTTGTAACATATAAATGAACGAATAATAGTATCATAGTATTTGCATGGAAGGACAAAAATATTGCATTCTTAGATGGTTTATTCTTCAGATAGTGGTCCCAACATCTGGAACGGGTACTCTAAATATATGATATATAAATAATAGGTTAGAAACTTTATTTTTGTGATTAAATAAATTGGACCGCAATAGTTTCAATAAGTTAAATTGTCCGGTAAAGGTTAAAAGATATCCCATATTTTAAATCGCTTGTGCCTAGAGGAGAGTAACAAGATAATATGAACCTCAAAAGCATATTTCTGTACATAAAACTCGATTCAAGGAAGTTTGAAATTGTTCCACGCCTAACTTATTTAATGGTACAATTTAATTAAAATTATAAACTTTCGGAGTGTACAAGGGCTTTCAATACAGGTATTGATTTTTAATGATGCTACAACTTCAAAATAATAATATATTTCTCAATTGTATTGAAAGGTGTTTCCCAGATTAGTTATTCAGCCTTCATATAAAAGCACGACACCGCAGTAATTGCAAAAAATATATTGCGTTGTTGTTTATTATACGAAAACGACACAATATAATTTACAATTGAATTAATTTTCATCCTCCGTTCTTGGAATGTTATATATTATACATGTATCCCGAATAGAAATCATCACATTTTCATGAAATTCGCAATAAATAAGTATGCCAGTATTAAAAATATACTGGTATCGAAAGCCCTAGTTTGCGTCTAGATTATTTGGAATTAGTCCGCAATAAATCATCGCGATTATTTGCGCGTGCCGTTTGGCACGATTTGGGCTTTGGAATAAATTCACGCCAGTCGGAAAATGTCGCACGAATCGTATGTTATATAGTAAAAACGAAACCGCATACGCGTGCGACTTGTGAAAATATGCTAACTATGCGCACGAGGAAAACAGTCAAACGTTAACTGTCCGAGCTCTTTTAAAATCGATATTGGTTAGCGCGCTAGATCTTCGCGTCGCTTTCGCGATTTCATATTTTCGCTCGCCGATCGAAATTACGATTTTCGAACGAGCCGTATTCTAATTTATCAAAATCTCGCAGGTGAAAGTGAATTAACCGTTCGAATGCTTAACGCGTGTGAAATTGAACCAAATCACTATGCACTTACATATGATTTTTTATAATATGGGGGTGTGACAAAATAATTGGACCACTTCAACATTTCACATATTTTAATATTTTGCAAGAAACTAATTTAAGAGATAAATGTTGTGCGTTAAAAGATTTCAAATTAGTTAGTAGGCAATGATACTAATTTTAAAGATACAAATAAATACCCAAAAGGTTGAAGATACAGTTTCAGATTAAAACAAGGAGACTATTCAGTGTGCAGAAATTTGCTGTTCTGTTAAAACATTTGGATAAAATAATTTTATTTTCTATATATAACCCATATCATAATTATTCGTAAATGGTAATTTATGGATTAATTCGATAGTATTTAAAAAAAATGTGTAAAAAAGTGATTTTCTGTAAGCTTGTTACACCGATGAAAACAAGTTGTTATGCTTCATTATTAGCGGCAAGGGTGCCAGTCCCCTTTATTTTGTCCGAGGAACGATGAATCAAGATTAATATATAAACGTTTTGGCTAGATTTATTTTACCTATATTTTATTGATAAAAACAATAACTATACTTCTGCAAAACGCAGCTCCTTGCAGCAAAATCAATAAAGAATTACTTATCATGCAAAAATATACAAGTTTTACCTTGGCCAGGTAATTCACCTGACATAAATTCAATAGAAAGTAGTTGATCAGTTCTTCAGTGCTCAAATACTAATTTAGATATTTTGAAGAAAAAAACTATAAGAGCGAGTATAAAGTGTATGCCTATAAGAGTACTCGAATTAATAAAAGATAACTGTAATTTTACTAAATATATTTTTTAATTAAAAATGCGCAAAAATATTGTTTTTACCCTTATTAAATTATATAAAAATGCTTAGAAATTATATAAATATGAAAAATAATGTCTGGTCCAATTATTTTGTCACACCACTTTATATGTATTAATAATGCTCTCGCACAGCCTTTGAATATTGACAGTTTCATTATTTGCGGTTTAAGATGTTATTAAAAACAGGACTCAAAAGCAGGGCCGAGACTAGACATTGTGACTCCCGAGGCAAAAGGACAAATTTGCGCCCCTATGTAGTTTTTTCTACTTTTGATAAATATAATATTAAAAATAAATACACAAACTTGAAAACAAAATATATGTATTGCTTGTTATATATTTTTTTTATAAAACAGTGTTTGTATAATAGTTGTATTAGAAGATTAGGACTGAATACTGCGCTATAGGGGACTAGGAACCCATACAAAATTTGAGGTTAGGTTCTTTCAACGTTTCGCCCGTCACAGAATACGTCTAGCGAAATCAAGGGACAAACACTACTCTATAGTAGAGACTGCCGCATACGCTATAGGAAACTTCGCTATGTAGGGGAACGCTATAGGGGAGTTTACTGTATCGAATTTTTGATATATTAAAAATAAAATGACTTAGATTGTATTCATGCATTATTCTTAACCCTTTGAGGAGTATCGCCGTACATGTACGGCGGTCGATCTTTTACTGTCTAGAATATAACTGATGATAATAAATAAAAAACGTTACATTTATAATTTTTTTCAATTTCGTTTAGTATATATGCTTTATATAGAGAATTATACCAATAAATTAAAGAATACTAAATAAATTAACATAATAAATACTAGTTTATAATAATTTTATAAAAAAAATACTGAAGGAAAATCCACAAAATCCAAATAATATATATTAAATACGTAAAATAAATTAACGAAAAGTGTTAAAATTAATTATTAAAAATACTAATAAATACAAACAAATAGTAAAATAAAATAATAATTAATAAATAACAACAGAAATAATTCTGAAAAAATACGTAAAATTAACTCATAATTCAATGGGTTTATATATATACATTTGTAGCTGTCTTGAGATCCAGAATTAATGCAATTGCTTGATTTTTAAAACTATTTATTTTTTATAATAATTCATTAGAATTAACATCGTTAGGATATTTAAAGGCAAAATCTTAAACTGCTTTATGTCAATTTTCTGCATTTATTGAAATTGATTTTTTTTGTGTTTTTAAAATACACTTCTTTCATATATTCTGTAAATAAAAATGTATCATCATTAGAAACAAATTGTTGATATCGATCGTCTAATTTGATAAATTTACGAAACGCAAAGCTTTAATTATCATCGTTTTTGACTGCAAAGCTTTGTTTACTCTAAACTTGCAATATTAAATTTCATGTAGACAAAAAATTTATTTGTTTCAATTTCGACACGTTGTAAGGATTGTTCATTTTCTAAATCCATTAACACGTTAAACACTAATGATATTTGTTGATCCAATTCCTTGATGACATTTGCTCTTGAAAGCCCATCGTGTGTCTGTATGACCTTTCAAAGTTGTTTTTAATACAGACATTAGTTTATCCCATCTAGTATCAAATTTACAAAAAACGTATAGATTCTCTGAACAATTCCGAAAAATTTAATCATGTTAGCATTTGAAAAAGTAGCATTTTTTAAACCAAATTAAGACTGTGAGCCACACAGCAAACATACATGGCTTGTTCATTTTTCCAATTAATTCTGGCTTGTACACCATTATAAATACTAAATATATTCGCCCCATTGTCATAACCTTGACCTCTGATGTTTGAAATATCTAGTTCATCTTTTTTTAATTTATCGATAGTTTCATTGGCAAAACCACTACCTGTTTTTTTCTTTAATCGTTGTGAAATCTATAAAGCTGTCTTCAATCATAATAGACTTGTTATTAATAACTACATATTGAATAATTTGGCACGTTTGTTTGCGATGCGATACATCAAGTGTACAGTCAGGCATGAAAGAAAAGTATTTCGATTCTTTAACTATAGAAATAATTTTCTTTTGAACATGATTCGTATTGTATCGGCTTATTAATTCTGTTCTTATGTTCACCAGTAGTTTCTTATGTACATCAGAGAGGGGAATTATTTTTTGCAGAAAATAAAATCACATCTAACACAACACTTAAAATATTTCACCAATTTTCTTTCTCCATCTGTGTTAGTTTTTGTAACGAATCGTCTATAAAACCACCAGTTTTCAGCTTTTTTGCAAAACATTTCCATTGACGATATACGTCACGATGAGATGCGGAATACTCATGATCGGAAATTCTGTTTAAATTCTTCCAACCTTTAAACCCTCGATTTTGATTACAGAAGGCAGAATCTGATTTTTACCCTTTAACAAAACTAATACACGAAAAACAAAATAACGATGTAGGTTAAAAAATTCTTTCGATGTCTCATAGGTTAAAAACATTTCTCCTTTTTAATACTTTTATTTTAATATATTAAAATAGCTCTGGTCTCATTTTTTCTGTTGTATAAACATGAAACAATATTTTAAACAAAATTCTTTCGTTTTATGTGAACTATGGTAATCGTAGATCCGATGAGTATTTCGTTCATTCTGGAGCTCTACAGGGTTCCAATCTGGGCCCTCAGCTCTTTTTGCTCTTTGTCAACTCGAAATGAATGTTTTAGAATATTCGCGCTCTTTATAAAAATACCTGGAGTCGCTGTCCAATGGAATTCTTTTTAAACGGATATGTTTTAAGTCATAATACTTCTGCCGATGACTTGAGAGTGACGTTCGAGTAGGGATGGAGTTTTTGCATGCACATCACCAAAGTTTGCGTTAAGACGTCAAGAATGCTCGGCTTTGTAATGCAGAGCGCCTGTCACTTTAAAAATGTATTGCTGAGTCACGTACTGTACGATACGCTAGCTTGTAGCGTCCTTGAATATAGCTCCATTGACTTGCAAAGAAGTACTTCTTGTTGTTTGGGCAAAAGAGAGTATGGGTCGTATGTGTATATTTTTTGTAAGGAGCTTTGGGCTAGAATTCATTGCATTCTTGGTGTAACGTCTATTTAATGAAGTTGTTAAGTGGCGGTGTCGACAATCCGTCGATGCTCGTTGACTCTCAGCTGCGAGCTTTAGAGTACCTAAGTCTCAAGAACACTCTAAAGCCCTAGGGCAGGCTTGTCAAACTCGATCACAGGTATGGGCCAAAAATATAAGATTTAATTTTATTTGGGTTGCAAAAAAAATACAAAAATATGTTATCTTGAACATTTTTGTTCGTTTAGGGATGCTGGTAAGAGCCATAAAATAAAATGTCGGGTGCGAATTTCTGAAGTGAACTTTTTTGTCCAAGGCGCTGAATATCCCCGAAATAACCGCAAAAAAATTACTATGGACCGCATGCGAGTTTGACAGGCCTGCTCTAGGGCCTAGAGAGTCGCGATCGCGTCCCTTATTCTTTCCGTCGCGCCCAGGATTTGACGATTGAGAACGCTTCTCTTGCACTATCCATCCAGATTAACAATTACAAAGATGTTTTCGGCGATTGCTATGAGGAAAAAATATATAAATAAATATGTGGAATGGTGCTCATCTATTTTAGGTGTTTTGCCATAATTGTATTAATTGTATAAATCACGAAGCATTGGGGAATTTAAATAGATTTAAATCATGACGCATTGGGGAAACCTGTCGAGTCAAGATGGTCAGATTTGTAATAAAAATAGATATTAATTTGAAAGCATTTTGTAGTTGGAATTCTATGTTCATTCATTCGCGACTAAATTGTGCATGTTCAATAAATATTAATAACTGAGGCAATTCATAATTTCTCAATACTACTATTATAGCACGATATCAGAAGTCGTAAGTCGATGACTAACACCTGAAAGTCCTGGGTTCGAATCCCGTATGAACCCTAGTGTTTTTCAATTTCTATAGTTCCTGGAAAATCGGTATTATTGTAGGTGCCGGTGGCTATTTTGCGCCACGGGTTCATAAATTCGCGTTTTGCGTTCTACTATGTTTTCTCGTTGTTAAACTAAATTATTTTTATATATTGCTATCTTATTAGTGAACAGATATAATATGATATACATATATGTATGATCAGATAAAAAACATGTTATGATAATAATCAATGTCGGTTATCATGTATTTTACATTTTAGAATACTTTTAATACTAATTCCGATCGATCTTATTAGTTATGTTTTCCTGCATTTTCCTGATCTCATTGATGTATTTGAACTGATCGTTATGATTAATTTAAATATATGCTTTCCATATTGATATTGTTTGACACAATATTAATATTTTTTTTCTCCACGGTTTATATGTTTAATTCCTTTTCTTCTGAGATCTGTAAATGTTGCCTATTGTATTTGTTTGTTATTCGTAATTCTGTTTGCCGTAGCAATTTATTTCGCCGCATCTGCTATTCACCGAAAGAATGAAATGTCGGCCATCACTCGCAAAGTTCGCATTTTCCGCAACGACTTTTCACCCCGTCATCGTGAACTTTCAAAAGCACACAATACGCTTTTGCGGAATACTATTGGCATTTTTGTGGCCCGACATTTGGACCGTTCCAAATTTCGCATTGACATTTAAGAAAAGAGAAAAAATACATATACGTTTCAATAATGCAAAAGAACGCAAGAATGCCAAATCGATTAAAATTGCTCATCCTGCGCCAAAAAGTGCTATAAATCTTCGATAAGCATTGAACGATATTCGGGACAGTGGCCAAATTTTATGTATCACGTGTATATAAACAACTGATGAAAGTTTTGCTTTATCGATAAAAATGCAAGGAATCAAATTCGTGTTGAAAAATTGAGCTATTTTACATGTACGTGTGAACGGCGCGCCACGATTGTGTTCTAGACATGTAGAAAGCGAAACACTATCTATCTGAAATAATTATTGCCGTCGAATGATAGAGCAGCTATTAAAATTCATTGCCCGTATTGTATAATAATCGTTATAGAGAGGCAGATTGTTTCGAAATCGATTTTGTGCACTTGAACTCTTTACCTATTTGTACTAAAATTTATTCCGATTTCAATATAACTTGAAGCGAAATAATAGCTACTGATTTAATTAAGTGGCAATGCTGACATAAAGGTTGATTGCCATAGGCGAGAGAACCGTCATTCAATTTGCTAATGATACTATCTTCTTAATTGACAGAACGGATAGAACATTTGTTTGCTTTAAAAGCGAGTAGAGAACTACATATGTATGTACTTATATGCAAGTATAAAAAAATAACCTAAATGTAATGTTTTTTATAATTGGTATATTTATTAATATGCGCAAATATCATCTAAACCTATTTTGTATAGTGCTGAGCATTTTCTACAAGCTCCGTTAAGAAAAAAATCGTAAAAACACTCCATACATTTTGTATGAAGAACTACCAATGTCCTAAACATTGGTGGTTCTTTACATTAAACCGACTAAACAATGCATGTATAAATTTATTATTAAATGATAATTTATGTAAGTCTTCTTTCTTGAAATTTAAAAATGTTAAAATGATCAATAAAACACTTTCTGTAAATATAAAAGGTTTTATATTCCTTTTTTTGTTAAATACGAGTTGGTCACAGACACAAGAGTGGAATTAAGAAGAAAATAAATTGTGACGATTTTCTAAATACTATTGACCCTTAGTGACCCTTTTTTACACATAAGGATTGAGCAGCTTATATTACAAAAAACGCCGCAAAAACAGAAGAGCAAACGTGCATACACAGAACAGATATTTTTCTAGTCTGTGCGGGCATATTATGTTTCTATTTTACATAAACAAAATTTCCTTTTCTTAAATGTCGATGGTATACTAATTTATTACATCACTCAAAAAATAAGAAAAAATGTGCAACACGTATAAATAATCTCTGACCAATTGCACTTTAAATTTGAAAAATACATCATTTGCGGATTCTCATTTAAGTGATTTTTTTTACACCTTACATTTTAATTATTTATCCAAAAAAAAAAAACGCATTTTAAATCAAAGGATGTTCAGTAAAAAGTGATTGCAAGTATTTAAGTAATATTTATATTTAAACGGTGAAAATCTATTAATATGAAATAAGAAAAAAAAACATCAAGTTGCAAATGTTTTTTTAGTTTAAACTATTGGTAATGTTGCAGTATTATCTGAAAAGTTATGATAGATAGTTTAAATAATTTTAGCATTACTTTCGTAATAAGAGTATTTTACACGATAACGGATTATCACTTGATTTTAAATTATTACCTGCTTAAAGAAAAAAAACATTATACCAAAAATTGGGATAAAATTATTTTGAAAGTAAGAAAAACACTAACACCTTTCATTCTAAAAAAAAACGCACATCTTTATTCTATGAAAAAAGCTATATTATAAATCTTTTATGGGTAAACATTTCAAACTTAGGATGTACAAAATTGATCATTCATTAAAAAGGGAGGTGCTATGTCGTTACAATTTTTCTGAAGCTTGGAATAGCTTCAAAATTATTAAAAATATTGACCTTCCCATCACAATAAACTTTTTGCGAGCTCAAAAAAATTTAATTTATGAAGCTTTTAACAAAATACCTTCAAGATCCTGCTAATTCATTTTTTTTATAAAAAAAATTGTGAAAACATTGAAATGGCTAGTGAAGGTGTCTCTTAACCCATTAACGCCAAAAAAACTACATATGATTTTTTTTAATTTTTATTTATTACGACATACAGAGCAAAGAAAAATATTGAAAAAGAAAAATTTAAATAAATATATATAACTTAAAAAATAAAGGGGTGTACACAGCTGTGTACAATGGGAAGTTTAGGAGTGAAACTACCCAGAGCATGGTCGCTCAACACGATGTTTTCTTACAAAGTCCACAACGCCAGTGACCTTGTTTGTGGCAAATAACACAACACAATGGTTTTTCGATCCGCTCGGGGTTGTGACCGTTGTTTTTCGCTCTGGTCCAAGTATTGTTGATGATGTTAGATGATTTTTCGTTTATGTCTGTCATATGTACCCTCTGGCAATCGTCCGTCTGAACAATAATTGATCCATATAAGTCACCTGTCCAGTCTTGTTGAGTAAAACACACAGTCGTTAAGCATTAGAAATGGCTATATCCAGTAATTAGGTAAAGATTTCCCACCACCAATTTTTTCCTCTTATAAGCACCCGGTAAAGAAGAGTGAAGGGATCCATTTGGTCGACGCTACTTATTCCTCTGTTGTATTGATGAAGACTTGGGACATTAATTTCCACCTTTTGCTTAGGAACCTTGCACCATCTTTTCACTATTTCCAGAGGCTCTATACTGTCAAAATTTGGGACAATCGGCATCTATGCCAGCAGAGATTTTACGTAGGCTTGCCGCAATAAACATAAAATGTATAGCAGTAGCTGTCTGAACTTGTGCAGCCCGATTCCGATAACCGAATGGCACAGTTTTCCTCATAATGAATTGTTTAGCTGAATGGCGGCCAAAGTATTTAATCATAGATTCATCCACAAACAATTTTTCATGAAAAACTCCCCATTGGCACAAGTTTCTCTGAATGAGATTGCACAACGGTCTCACTTTGAGCATTTTATCATTCAAAAACATGATAGATAGTGTATCAAGATTCATTATTATCATCGCCTGAAATTGTGCAACAATGTAGACTGAACAATTAGTTAACGGTCAGATACCCATTGTACACGCTTGTGTACAGGGTAACAAAATATAACCTAGAATACGGTAATTGAAAAATATTGTCATACTAATAGTATATCAGGTTATAGTCTAGTCCAAATAATAAAAAAAAAAAAACAATAATAAAAAACAAGTCAAAATGTGTTATTATTTATAATAAAAAACGATAAAAACATCTTACCTAAATAATCTTGTTTCAAATCCATATTATGATGATAAACCAATGACATTTATTTACGCATTGCCAAATTTTATTTTTTTATAGTACACTACTACCTTATAGTTTCAAAATAAGTAATTACTTCCATAATAATTATAGAAAGAAAACACCAAACACCTCTGAACAGGTGTACACAAGCGTGTACGGTGGCCGATAATGGGTTAATGAAATTTATAAAATTGTAATTGTAGTATTTTTAATGTATGCCTTTATGAATACAATAATGTTAATCTTGAGCCATAAATATGAGCAAATTGTAAATAAATATATTAAAAAAATTAAGTTTTATCTGAAAAACAGTCAATGTAAAAAAATGACCGTAAACAACCAATGTCTAAGTTGCTTTTAATTTGTTTATCATTTTTGTGTGTGTTGTATTATTTCTAATATTACGTTTTAATATCTATTGTTTATATTTAAAACGTAATAAAGTATTTCCCTGTAATTAAAGAAGAAAATTAGTTTTTATTCTCCTATAAAAATATATTTTTGTGACAATGGTTGTTCTTCAAATAGGGTCTTCAATTATTTTAGAACTGATAAATTTATATTTTTTTATTTTTCTAATCTGATTTGTTATCCCTTAAATATCCATAATTTAAAAAATATCGCAATTTAATACCGCCTAACCCGAAAAATCCGCTGACAGATATATTGTAGTATAATTTATTATGTCAATGATAAAGATGTATTTTTAATATTTTATCATGTTATTGATTCAACCTCGTTTTTTAAAAGTTTGTTTACAATAAGTTTGTTTGCTAATCAAATAATCCCATTATTACTATGCAAGAAAATAATAAATATTTTTTTTAATATTCATACAATTTAAAGTATTTAAACATTTCCTCAACAAATTTATTTTAAATTATTTACTATAGTTATAAAAATAAACAACAGTAGCGTGTATGTTAAGTAATATAAGTTATTCGAATAAAGGCTAAAATTTAAGTCTCTAAATTCCCACGTACAGGTTATAAAAATTACTTAACTGTAAATATTTACTTTTAAACAATTTGATAAAATAAAAATAATATTTATATACTTTCTATTTGTTCACAGGTAACTCACCGCACAACAGGAAAAGTCATGGTGCTGAAACTCAACCAGCAGAGGTCTAACAGGCCTAATATGCTCAAGGAAGTTCAACTGATGAACAAATTGAACCATCCTAACATACTCGGGTAATTAATACGTTCAATCAAATGCCATTTAAACTCTTAACACATCAATAATCAAATATTCTTGATTTTAGGTTCATGGGCGTGTGCGTACACGAGTGTCAACTGCACGCTCTGACCGAATTCATGAACGGCGGCTCGCTGGAGCAAGTGTTGCAAGGTGGCGACGAGCTACCGCAGCAAGTGCGAACCTCGTTGTCGTTGGACGTGGCGCGCGGCATGCATTACTTACATTCGTTCGGAGTGTTTCACCGGGACCTGACTAGTAAAGTGAGTTTCGTGTCATATCACTCATAATATAGATTGAATCGATAGTTAATTTACTTTTATTCATTCATAGAACGTCCTTATACACAAAAACGAAACCAACGGCCAGCTAACTGCTGTCGTCGGTGACTTTGGCCTAGCTGCTAAAATACCTCATCCAGTGTAATTACGCTAATAAATATATTAAATACATTTGAATAAATTTTGTTTCATAAATACTTTTACAATTTTAGTAAAGGATATAGATTACCTAGTGTCGGATCTCCCTGGTGGATGTCGCCCGAATGTATTAAGGGCTGCTGGTACGATCACCGATCTGACATATTTTCCTATGGCATTATTCTTTGTCAGATGATTGCTAGAGTGAGTTTTATGAATGTATTTGTTTCGCATCATTTTTAGTAGATATTTATTTTGTTTAATTTAATTTCAGTTGGATGCTGATCCTGATATTTTACCGCGCACTGATAATTTTGGACTTGATTACATCGCTTTCGTGCAATTATGCGACGGGGACACTATCCCGGATTTTCTTAGACTAACCTTTCAGTGCTGCATTGTGAGTCTCAATTTCAACGTTGGTCTATTAATTAATCTTTGCTCAATATAATTATTTATATTTTAAACTTTCAGGTTGAACAAAAGGAAAGACCGTTATTTGTGGATATAATATCTAAATTGGAGTATATCTTAGAACACCTGAATCAAAATGAACAAAACGAATCAGTTTCAGAAAATAGCACTGCAAATAGGTATAATACTGCTCATCTGATTTGAGAGAATGTGACGTTTGACTGCTAACTTACTATAATTATTTTGTACTTTTTTCTGTCACGAATAAGAGATCAATTATCATGTAAATTTACACTTAAAAAATGTGTATAAAAGTGTCACTTGCATCTGTGGCTAAAGACCGGAAAAGCTCAGATTTCAATGCTTTATATATAAACCAACTCTCATGTTTGACTGATTTTATCCATCAAAACATCACAATTTATTGATCGATAGATTAAAAAGTCAATGAATCAAATACAATTTTAGCATAATACCAAAAACTTTTCATTTTCTATGTTAGTCTAAATAAAGCCATTTATTTTGCTTCCTGTATTTAATTCTTTATACTCGCGTGGTGCTCCTGGAACAAATGTAAATATTTCACACGCGTTCTGGCTGTGTCGTAGATAAGAGTTTCAAGAATGATAGTTTTACAAGTTTCATTAGGTTAGGTTTGGATTAGAACAGAAAATAGACGTTTCGCAACTGTCAAATTGAGTTTCGTAGACATTTTAGAGAAGCATATAATTTCACTAGCGCCTATCAGTTAAATTATATTTTTGCTAGTAGAAATATATATTAACTGGTAAAAATGTATTTGGACTTCACTAGTGAAAATATACATTCACTACATTAATACATTGCATGTAAATATATAATAAGTATATAAATGTATATTTACGTACTGTATATCTACTGTTACATACTTATCTACTGCTAAAAATATATATCTACTAGTGAAAATGTATTTCGATATGATTTCACTGAATTGATTTTAAAAAAATATTTTTGGGATAGATTCGAGATGTTTTTTTTTTATTTTCTTTGAGGAATAACTCAAAACATCATCATTTCCTGATCTATGGAAATGCACAAAAGTCACTCTTATTCATAAAAAGGGTGACAAATTATATATAAAGAATTATAGACCAGTCGCAGTGTTGTCAGCTCCTGCTAAATTATTTGAAATAATTATTCATAAATATCTCTATAATCACTTTCGGCAAGTTTTGTTAGACCAACAGCACGGGTTTCGTCCTGCCCGTTCCACTGTTACTAACCTTCTGCCGTTCACCAAAACGGTGACAACTTCTCTCGATGCGGGAATTCAAGTAGACGTCGTGTATACAGATTTTGAGAAAGCCTTTGACAAAGTTTGTCATAGGTTATTATTAAATAAATTGTCGAACCTCGGTTGCTTAGATAATTTAACTCGGTTATTCTCGAGTTATTTAAGCAATCGTAGACAGTTTGTAATCTATGGTGGACGATTGTCAAAAGAATATTTTACCCCTTCGGGGGTTCCTCAAGGATCCAATCTGGGACTTCTGCTTTTTGTGTTATTTATTAATGACATAAATACAGCAATTAAAAATTCAAGTTTTCTTCTGTACGCAGATGATTTAAAATTATATAAATGCATTCGATCTGTTGTAGACTCCTCTCTACAAAGTGATTTAGACTGTGGAGATGGGCTTCCATTAACCGTCTGCCCTTTAGTGTCGGAAAGTGCCATACTGTGTCATTTTCTCGATCCCGTTCGCCATCAGCTTATTTCTACCATCTCGGTGGTAACATTTTGACTAGAGAAACGTCCACTAAAGATCTCGGAATCACTTTCGAGAGCAAATGGAGGTTCTCTCTACACATACACGAGGTCTGTGATAAATCTTCCAAGATGCTCGGCTTTTTTATGAGGAATGCCTTTCACTTTGACGATCCGTCAGTTATTCGCATCCTCTATGACACCTTAGTTCGTAGCATTCTTGAATCGGGATCTATAATTTGGAATCCCCGAATAGCCAAATATTCCCTTTTAGTGGAAAAAATTCAAAAAAGGTATTAAAGATACCTTTACAAAAGGACATTTGGTTATTATCCGTACTTATATCCCAGCGCCTTTCTTTTAGGAGCGTTGGGATATGATTCGCTGAGTTCTCGCAGAAAGCTGTATGTCGCTAAGCATATTTTAAATTACTAAAAGGTGCTGTCGACAATCCAGCTATTCTCGAGGAATTCCAGTTTTGGGTTCCGGAACATTTTCGAGAATCACGATCGAGACCTCTTTTGATGGCCGTTAGGGCTAGGACATCCGCACTTGCCGACTCGCCTATAGCTGTGGCCATCCGGCTCCTTAATACGCTGGCATTACAAATTGACTTATTTAATGTTAGCTACGAGGAGCTGACCCAGTTTATATAATTTAATTTTAATATTTTGTAATTTTTTGTTATGTTTAACCCGCCGTTGGTCGCGCGAGTATTGCATACGCCGTTGGTCGCGCCTGAGCGAATAGCCGCCTCCCAGTTCTTTACGTTTTTAAGTTTAAATATCGAATATTTATTATTATTTTTATTTTTGGTATATTTTAGTGTTGTATATATAAAATAAATAAATTCTTTAAAACTTTTATTTACATAACGAAAGAAGAAAAATAAAATATTAAATATTTTAAAAGTAAAATATAATTTTTTAGATATATGTTTAAAACTTCAAAAATAACATGAAAAAATGTATATTATTTTTGATCTTGATTACTTGAATACTAAGTTATGCAATCTGGACATATTGCCGATGAATGTTCTTTGCATATTGGGTTATAGCACATGTGGCATTTTATGGTGATTTTGCGATTTTTTTCCTAGGGCAAAAATTACATTTTGGACGATTCTATTCACTTGGTTTTGGGTGATGAATTATCGTAGTGTCAGTTTTCTTTCCTAAATACTGCTATATTTTTATTTGCAAACTTTGCGATAAATTTGTTTAATTTGTTAAAATTATCTAAAGGATCGAAAAAAAATTTCAAAATAGTTTTTTTATACTATGTATCAATCAAGTTAAATAAAATATATTTATAAAATAAATTAAAAACATAATAATAACAACAAAAAAGTAAATAATAATAAAAATAAACTACCAAAAATAAAATTTCCAGCACGAATCTAACACGCGTAAATAACGTTCTCTCTCGATCTTTGATATAAGACAACTAATACGCAAAACCAAATGTATATCGAATTAGTAAACACGTGTTTGAGCCTGCAATATTGAAGAAAACATAATTCTTGAAAAGTAGAGGGACCCGCAAGTTGATATGTTTCATACAAAAAAAACGGCATCAAAAAAACCGATAGGGTGAGCGCTGCGCCGCCGTGCGACCAACGGCGGGTTAAGTATTGTTATATTTATGTATATATACGTTTTTTTATGTTTTATAAATTTAAAATTTGTTTTCGACCATCGTGGCGCATTGGGGTAACCTGTTGCCACGATGGTCTTAATTTAATCTAAAAATAAAAATAAATAAATAACCAAAGAATTTCTGTTTTGGTATCAGAGACTTTTTATTTCATTAAGATTTTTAGTATTTATTTCAAATGGGGCAAATGAAGTCTTTGTAATAATTGAGTCATTTCGTATTTGTGGTAAAAATATTGTCATAGTGTTATGAAGTATATTTTTTTATAAATTTTCAAAATTTGTTTTTCAGCACTCCAGTACGCCATATACCTTCAAAAATGGACGTTTCCAAGCGGAATTCTGTCGATGTGCTAACACTAAAAACGCACGTCAATAGCAGTACAGATTCACTCGAAAGCGGAGAATTCGTTGTCAAATTAGTTTCAGACAACTCTTCGCAATCGAAGGGATTGGGAATCTCCAAGATGAAGAGCAACAGCGACCAAAACGATTTCAAAAAATCTTGCAAGGAATTCTATAGGATATGTGAGGATATTTTATTGTAATTTTTATATTTATTTGACGGTAATTTTTATATAAATAAATTTACACTTTCAGTGGAGCATCGAAGATCTCTTTCGGAATTGAGCGGCGTAATAGCTTGGCAGCACAAGGCGCCGAGCGATAAGGCTCGCTGTCACCTGCTCCAGAGATCGCTCGGTGTGTCGAGCCAGACCAACTCCGTTTCGATGCAGCCTTTCACGAACTATGCCAAACTCTACAAGATTGCCGAAACTATGCGTTTGAAGGACAAACATTACAAACCTAGAAATGTGCCTAAACCAGGCGAAGATCTGAACGTTAATCCTTTCGTGACGTTCGCTCAGTTCAAAGGAGTGAAAAAGATAATAGGATCGCCGAATATATACGCGTCCGGAGCCGGCGATCTTTTCTCCTCTTGTTTTGAATTGCCGTCGCCGTTCTTCACGTCCAGCAATCAAGACACGAGAGCTTCTAGCAGCATTCAAATCGAGCTGCCCCACAAAAAGGATAAAATGTTCGGCGACTCGCGGGACTCGATAAAGAAAACAACGTCGTTGCCGTCTTCGCCGGTGCTATCGAGGCAGAACAGTTTCGAGTGTGTCGATTCGGAAGATAACGTTCCTTCGACTTCCGTTAAGCGCGAAGAACAGTGTGTTAATAAATTAGTAGAAGCTTTAAACTTAAGTGCTAAATGTTCCAATACCTCTAATATAGAAAGTGTCGATAGAACTCATATAACTAATTATAGTGATATTAAGGACATAGATAATTCAAATTTTGTTACTAAACCGAGTAGGACTAATAGTTTCGTAGAAGATAAAGATAAACCACCGCCGGTCGAGTCGAGCGAATTAGCCAAAAATACGAGCAGTGGGAAGGCAAAATCTCTATATAGCCATCCTCTATTCAAAAACAGTTCTGCCAACGATCTGGATAAAACCGATCAAAGTCAAGCTGAGTCAATTTTAAAAGATTGTGATATTTCCGATGATAATGTCCCTGTTTATAAACAAGCGTCTCCGATTTTACTACAAAAGAGCAGCTCGAGTATCGAACTGTCGTCCGAGAGTCCGTTCTCACCGGCGATGATATCGTTAAAGAGCGAAATCAATATGAAGAGAAGGGGGTCGTGCGAGAGCGGAATATTTTCCGTAGTTAATGAAGATTTTTCAACGGCAAACTTTGTACCCGATTGCTACAATTCGTCTGAAATATGTCCCTGCGTTTTGCGATTTTTTTGCCATTGCAAGTGTCCTGCCACTGACAAGTGCCTTTTTGCTAAGAACATTCATCAAGTTTCCAGCGATTGCAAATTACCCGAGAGTAAAGGAAACGATAATTTACCCTCTTCGGATAGTACTGACGTTTATAATAACGATTGTAATTGTAAGTTAACTTGCGGTAGATATACTGAAAACGCGGATGAAGTTTGCGCAGAATCGTTCGAAGGCGAGTGCTGCAACGGTCGAAGAACTGGAAAGCCCGAAACGGATTCGAAAGCCAAAAACGACTGCAATCAATGCTCCGACGAGAGAGCTGAGAAAAGTTTGAAATCTTTATGTGACCATCAGATATCTCTATGCTATAATTGTTTGGATAATTACTACCGAATTTTGCATAACAAATACTGGCATAAAAATATCAACATTGGTCATACTTTGAGCTGTCGGACTTTTTCGAGCAGTTCGGCTAATTCCAGCTTGTTTTTTCACGACGATTCTGCAATGTCAACAACGACCGTCAGCTCTCTGCGAAGCTTAGACGATCTCGATTGTTTCAATCAATCGTCATCTAAAGAAGCTTGGCATAAAAACGTCGAAGACGACGAGTCGAACGAAACCGACAGCTTGGGAAAGAAACTGAACGACGCAGAATCTGTATGTTCCGAAAGCGACGGCGGTACAATTTGCGTGCAGTGCAATTCCTATAAAGTATCCGGAGATATTTTACCACTGAAAGAATGTCAATTATTAAATCGCTGTTGTTGGTTGTATCACAATAGAAGAAGCAACGCATGTCCAGTGCATAAAGTTAGTAGCAACGTAGACATAGACACCAGGAGCGTCGATCTCGGTTTGATCAATAGACTAGCGTTGGATGAAAAGATTCACAATATAATAATGCGGGCGCCTTTGACGAATCAACTTTTATATTCTTCTAGTAAACGCGCGTCCAGCATTTATACGGACAGCTCCGACGATATATCGTCTTTGGCCGGCTCGGACTCGTTGCATTTCGACGAAAGAACATATTCGGGCATCAGCAACGCTAGATCGGCTCAGATATCTAAAATAGTAGAGTACTTCGAAAGAAAAGGCTCGAATTACAAGACGCCTATATACAAAACTAGCTTTGCCAACGTGCCGAGTACGCGTATCAAAATGATGGCTAACGGCAACTTGCTACCGAAATTAGGCGCGGATCTGTTCTCGTCGAAGAGTTCGAGGAAAATGCCGTCAGAGTTTCTCGATTTACGGAAACATTTTGACGGCGACGTTAAAAACATATCAGACGGTCAAAATTCACAGTTCGGGGACGCTGGTCGTAAATTGGCCGAGTTGAGACACCGCAAGAGCAATCAAGGTAAGATTGCTGAACTTTGTACAAATTCAGATTTAGGTAATAATTTAAGAAAGGAGGACTCGGCTCCTCTACCATCCTGTAGCAGAAAGTGCCTATCTCAACAACGGTTAATAATTTGCGAAGGTGCAGTTAAATCTAAGTTGTCTCTATTCGATAGGAAAAAGTAAAATTATGTTTGTTTTTTTTATATATACATATTCAATAATATTGTAAATTTATTTTATTTAACTTTAAACACCTTGTTTAACAATAATCTTATTTTTTAAATTGAAAGGTAAGAATCGTATTGAATCTAAGTGATAAAATCATACGAAAGAAGTACATTTTAATACAAGTTTTTCTGTTGCTTAGAAGTGTTTTTTTTATCCACTTGTTATTGATTATAAATGCACTTAGATCCAATAAGATTTCCACCCGATTCAATCGTCTATAACCAAATTATATTAAATTTAAAAAAATGTTCCTTTACGAATCTAGGAAGCGCATGCTTGCACATTCTATTTGTTGTATATTTTTCTTCTCTAATAAGTGAAATTATATTTATTTATTAACCTAAATATTGTGTTATTATAATGTATTATTTAATAACTGATGTTAATATTCTTAAAGTGTCAAAAATAATCCGATATTTTTTGTACGTAAGAAAGCAGCTATTTTTTAAATCAACTATAAAAATATAAAATAGATAATTATATAAAATAATGAAAAATACACATCGGATTGTCTTGTAAGGCGTATTTTTATCTAACCACTCAATTAAAAAGCAATAAATACACAAAGCAAGACAATCTGATGTATAATTTATATTAAAATACACAATGTGAAGGAATTCTTCCACGGTTACTGTTCTTCCCATCCATTTTGCTCTTAGCTTAAGTTTTGTGTACCTACAAACCTATGTGTAATTTGATTTAAGAGACGTATTAGCAAATAGATTGAAAGATAACTAGTCCTGTCGTATTGTCTTATTTTCATATAAATTAATATTTCTTTTTTTTAACTTATCTTTGGGCTGATTGCAATAAGTAATTTTATATACGCATAGTTAATAATTTATTATTTGTAAATAAATCATTTCATAATTATACTTATATATTTTTTTTTTTAATTTATGCTGAATGATACCAAATTTTTTCTTGTGTATATTATTTTACGAGTACTTGCCCTTGTTTATCTTTTAATCGCTATTCTCGCGTATCAATATATTATTGAATATTTATTATATATATATATTAATATCACGTTTACGCATTAGTCGAATTGTGATAATTCTTCACGTTTCATACCTTCATAATGTTGATACTTATCGAGCAGTTTTTTTATATATATATATATATATATTTGTGATATATTCAGGCAGTTATTTATTTTGTATGAAAAAAAATAATGTTGAATATGGGGCAGTTATACTATTTTATTTTTTCTAATATAAATATATAAATGTAAAAGAATAAGACTGAACTAGCTGATGCCATTTAATAGATCTTTAAACATGTTAAATATGTACCTACAGTTGAACTTCTCTATTGTACGTAAATGTTAACATTTCAGTTTATTTTTCGCTTTATTTTTTCATCTTAGAGGAGTTTGATTGAGTATTTGATTTTTCATCACGTCGATCAGCCGAGGCTCGGGGGCATCACTTTGAAAGACTTTGTTATGCCTAACTTGTTTATGTATGAGAATTTCGTTTTTTTTATATGATAATATATATTAGAGCAGAATTAATAACCTTCTAACAATACGTTCACTCGTTATATCGTCGTCGGTGAGACAGTTATAGTGATAATTGAATAGAATAATTATACAAACAGTATTGAGGTTTTTTTTACATTGTAACAAGTTTTTATTTTATTAACTCGATAAATAAAATAATTATATTTTTGTCTTAAAAAAATCACATTTGTACATCTTAAAAGTAGTTATAAAAATATAACATTAAAGTGATATGAAAAATATGTTTATGTATTTCATTTCTATCCTTTTCCTGAATATCTAAACATTTATGATGAAAGATACATGTAACTTTTTAATTTATTTCTTACAGGGGGCTACTCTTCAGTCCTTTCAAGAGGCTGCCTATTAGTTTTTTATGTCTAATATGGTTTATTTATTAAAAACAATTTATATTCCGGCGTTTCTCTACTCCACTCCAGGAACGGCATTTCAGATTTTTTTCAGAGGGGGCAAAAGTGGAATATTATTTCATTATATGACATGCATTTTTCTAGCCAAATTCAAGGAGCGTTCCTGTTTAGAATCTACGTCAAAAGCTATAAAATCGGGCCGTCGCCATCGCATTGGAAACCCTTGGTTATCTAGCGTTCATGTTAAGACTTTTTATAACAATATTTCGTATTATAATAAGTGAGAATCGAATGAAGCATATCTAAATTGAACTTTGACCAATAGGAGAGCGCAAAAAACAATTATCCATTCTCAGAAGTAAAAAATTCACGTCAAAATCAATAAAATCGTGCCGTCGCCATCGCAGTAAAAACGCTCGGTTATCTAGCGTTAATATTAAGACTTAAAATAAATGAGAGTCGAATGAAGCATATTTAAAACAAATTTTGAACAATAGGAGGGCAAAAAAAAACAATTATCCCTTCTCAGAAGTCAAAAATTCACGTCAAAAGCGATAAAATCGTTTTGACGCCGTCACAGCAGGAACGCTCTAATATCTAGTGCTCATATTACGACTTTTTAAAATAATATAAATTGAATCTAGAACATCTAAACCGAATTTTGACCAATAGGAGAGCGCAAAAAACAATTATCACTACTCAGAAGTGAAAAATCCACGTCAAAAATAATAAAATCGTGCCGTCGCAGTGAGAATGATCGGTTATCGATTAAAATTATATTACAAATTGAATCTAGCACATCTAAACCAAATTTTGCCCAATAGAAAAGCGCAAAAAACAATTATCACTTCTCATAAGTCAAAAACAATAATTAATACACAAAAAATACTTTTAAAATATTTTATTTTTTGTTTATATTTTGTTTAAATAGATGTCATGGTTACCTCATACATACAAAGTAAACATTATAAGATCAATCTTAAAGTCAGTTTCACCTTCCACATTGCAGTTCATTGACCAGTGCCTCAGAATTATGAGAGTATAATATCGGTGAGTTGAGAACTATATTTTGATTTTATTAAATTCATGTTTGTAAACAATGATTCACAAAGATATGTGTAACCGTAAAATCGTTTTATCTTATATGCTCTTTATTTAAGAATGGAAAGTTTCTTCTGTCAATAATGTATTCCACAAGTCATAATATTATTCCGAAGATCCAAATTTCTAGCTCCAGTTCTTCTGTCTTCACTTGAACAAACTGCAAGGTACGCAGTTGTTTCCATTATATTTATTTGACAAGAAGCATGATACCATTGGCTAGATAATAGTAAACTGCTAAAATTTCTTTTCTAACGGTCCTTGAAGCACTTGAAGGCGCTTAACAAATAATGATACGCTGAATTCATTGTTACCTGTCATTTCCTCTATATTTGAGAAATGCACGGGAGACTTGTGGCACCCCAATAAATGTTATATATCCTAAAAAATAGTGAAAATATAAATAAAAAATCGATCAAGGTTGTTTAAAGTGTTTATTTAAAGCTTATTTTTAATATTTAATAGGTCCACCCTTAGCTTTAGTTACAACTGCAACCCTTTTTGGCATACTACTAATGACTTGCAGGTGGACGGAAACAATTTTCTCCATTCCATCTTCAATTTTTCTCACAGCTCAAATTTGGATTTGCAATTGTGTTAGGCAACCTTTCTTTTTAAGTTTTCCCCTAAATTATCTATAGTCTATAGCAGTGGCTCCCAAACACTTTTGGCCCACAGAGCCCTTTTCATACTCAAAACTTGCCCATGGACCTTGGGTGAATAATTACATAAATGCATAATAGAAAAATTACAAATTTAACTTATATAACACTTTTAGTTTTGATTAAATTTAATGTGTCACCTTGTAGTTTCAAATTAGTCTCGTTCAATCTGACAAATAAATCAGTCATATAAGCGATATTTTAATTGTGACGCAAATCATTGTCTTTACTCTCCAGGAATTCCAACACTGAATCAAAGAGCGAATAGAAGCGATCCTAACATGCACTTTTAGATAACCAACGTACTTCTGTGCTAAGTAGTTAACGATTATAATCATAAGTCATCATTATTTTCCAAACAAAGTTGAGCAAATAATCTCTCATTTAAGGCATTCCTTTTGATTTTATTAATTGCTCTTATGACATAATGTAGTGATTCATGCAAACGTTCACTAAGGTTTTTTGCGACCAAATGATGTCGATGAATGACACAATGTACCGATATTACATTCGGTATAGCTTGTTTTAAGTATGCCTGAAAGCCTCGGTGTCGTACTACCATTGCTGTAGCACCGTCAGTAGCAACTGAGATGATATTAGTCAAAGGTATAGCTTTTACATCGAAAAATCATTTTAATTCAGTAAATAACGTTTCACCTTTCTTATCAGTTTCCAAACAAGCAAATAACAATTCATGTGAAATTTTTTATTCATTGTTATTTATTTTAACTTCCATATTAATAAAAATGTGTCACAATTTTTTTATTTTATATTAAACCTTGCTCGGGCCCCCTGACGTTGTTCAGGGACCCCCAAATCAATTTTAATTTTCCACGGACCCCCTGAATGATTCCGGGGACCCCTGGGGGTTACGTAGGGACCACTTTGGGAACCAATGGTCTATAGGATTTTGATATGGTGACTGTGTAACTAATTATGGTTTTAGAACTTTCATTAAGTCCAAAATATTTCTCTCAAGGGAAAATAAGCGGAAGAAAAGTACTGACACGTTGCATCTCGCATATCACTCTATAGTTAGTCTGCATTTTGATATTACATTTTGTTTTAAAAAGATGATAGCTATCCGCTTCTGATATGAGAGTATTGTTTAAAGTATATTCAAACCGAATTTTGACGGCGCGATTTTATTGCTTTTGACGTTGATTTTTGACTTCTGAGAAGTGATAATTGTTTTTTGCGCTCTCCTATTGGGCAAAATTCGGTTTAGATGTTCCACATTAAATTTGTCATAATATTATAAAAAGTTGTAGTATGAGCGCTAGATTACCGAGCGTTCCTACTGCGACGGCGCCGGCACGATTTTATTGCTTTTGACGTGGATTTTTGACTTCTGAGAAGAGATAATTGATATTTGCGCTCTCCTATTGGTCAAAATTTGATTTAGATATGTCGTAATATTGTTATAAAAACATAAGGGGTATTGACATTTCAGATCAATTTAAAGATAGTTAGTTAGTTAGGTATAAGAAAACGAGTACGACCAGGGGAATGATGTACGGAGGTGTGAATTTGTATAATAATGTTCCTAGTACAATCCTTAAAAATAAAAATGTAGCGGGCTTCCTAACTGGTATAAAGAAACACATTATAAGTATTTTTTATTTTCTGTTTATGTTTATATTGTGTAATATATGTATGTTTATATTGAAAGAAAACATAAAGGCAATTATCTGTTTGAAATTATTTTAGATAACTTACAAAGGCAACGAAGTTAATAAGCTATTTTTGAGAAGCTCAAATGTAGCTCAATAAAACTGGACTGCAGTGGCGTAGCTTGGGTATGTACCACCCGGGGCAATCCTTAAAATTGCCCCCCCCCCATACATTTTTTGCAGGGTCATAAAATCAGCATTTATTAAAATAATAAATTGATTATTGTTAAGCTCTTGCTATTCGTTGATTTACATAAATTTTAGTTTATTCAGGGTTAAGAACCACACTAGATGATTCCATCGCGAATATGCCGCCCCCAAGCAAGTGCCGCCCAGTGCGGCCTGCCCCCTCCGCCCCCCCCCATAGCTACGCCACTGCTGGACTAGACAGATTAATTTACTTGCCTTCCTTTAATATAATAGACTGGTGGGATAAGTCGGTTATCGATACTTGAAAGACTATGTTAGAATCGTATATAAACTCTACTATTTTTTTTCTAATTTCTATCGTGTCTGTGAGATCATAATTAGTAATTAATATATAATTTTAATTCCGATCGATCCTTACAGATTAAGTATTATTAGCTTTTCATAAGCTCGCGTAAGAATATCGTGATGGTAAAATAGGTCGTGTTATAATAATATTTATATAATAAAATGATATTATTGAACTTATTAAGCATATAGAAAATAATAACGCATACATGTATAAACAGAATTGTCAACAACTGTGATTCAGATCCGTAAATATCTATCATCTGAAAACTCAAATTTCGGATAATATCGATGAGTCACTCCTTATCTCACCGTGCCTATAATTTGTCTACGAACGTATGGCTTTCACGCAATATACTTGAAGTGTTTTCGGTGTTCCTTTACGGATCTGATATCTATACACTGCAGCATCATGTATCTTGAACTTGTAAAATATATAGGTATTAACTAAAATTACTTTCGCATTGTACAATACTTACAATGTATTGCGCAGTGCACTTTTTCCAGAACAGTATCTATGACGTCAATCCATAAATCTTCGGCGCATGCGCCTTTGGGAAAACTACCCTTACACAACCGAAATGTCAAACGTAACGTGACGGGGATGAAATCCCCACGCGGAAAACTCGCTTTTCCCAAGTCGCCCGAGTCGATCGTCGCCGCTTGATCGGCCCGTGTTTCCTTTGCATTTATAAAATGATTAAATTTAGGAGCGGGGTGAGTTATTTTTAACCTCAATCAGAACTTCCACTTTAACGCCCCTAAATCACTAACCATGTGATAAAACCGATTTCAGATTTTCAGTACTCACCATGTTACCATCTGACGATGAGTCTGTGACGTCGTTTGTGCGTGATCGAGATATTCAGGAAAATAATGGAGTACCAGATAAGGGTAAAAATTATACAATGATAACATCATATTTGTACAACTTGGATTTATTTATAGAATAATTATTATGTATGATAGCGTTTTAGTTGTAGTGTTTATTCATTTAACTTCCTTTAGTTTAAATATTTATTTAAAATCAAACTGCTTAGATAAAAACAGGGATGCCACTAATAATTTTACTCAGCAAAATAATTTAAATTTTGCATTTCTTATTTTTTTAAATTAAAAATAACATGTACAAAAAAAATCAAAATTTTCTATGTATTATAGTTTATTATCAGTAATCATAAAAATGCGGTTAAAAATGATTTTATTGAAGAAAATTATAAATATTGATTTTTCTGTTAGTAACATTTTTTTTAACTTTTTACCAACTTCAATTTTTTTTGATGCCCAGCTAAAAAGGCTTAAATTTGAGTATGTTTAATATTTTAATTTTAGCAATAATGCAATTAAAAATGATTTTGTCGAACAATAATGGCCAAAACCGTATAAATATAACAATTTTTTTAATTTATATTTTACCTAATTATAAATTATGATAACAGCTGTAAAATCTGCTTTAAATGAGCTCAAATTCTACTATGTATTATAGTTTATTATTAGCAATCATAAAGATGTTTTGTCAAAGAAGAATAGGTAATAAATATAAATTTTGATTTTTTTTTCAAGCAATTCCTATAACAACTATGATATACAGATGTATACATATGTTCTTGAAATACTTTATGTATTATAGCTTATTATTAGTAATCATAAAAATGCAAGTAAAAATGATTTTGGAAGTGCTGAAAAGCTATTAAATTTTTTGGGGTTTTTATATAGCATTTTTTGTACTAAAGTATTGACTTTTTAAATTTATTAAAAATCATGCTTTGAAGCCGAAAACTTATATTTAAATTAATTTAAAATAGACCATGCACAAAAATGATGTTGTCAAAGAAGAATGTCTGAAAAGATATGAATATAGTGAATTTTAAAGCATTTTTTTATTTTTCAACTAATTTAAAATTTACTTTAAATTAAAAGGTATATTATATACAATCATAAAAATGCATTAAAAAACAGTTAATTTGTACTATATCTAAAAAACAAAACATTTTTTTAAGAACTTTAAGATACAGCATTTTAAATCTTACCTTTTGTCAAAAATCTTGTTGCACAGTCTTATTTTCTACGCATCAAACGTAATTCGCTGTTCTCCCACTTTCTGGAATCTTAAAGTACCTCGCCTCCCAACCGCGTCATACGAATATAAAAATATGGAAACCAGAACGATGGTCCATAGTCTGATTTGGCCACTAGTCAGCACACGTGGTCAGCAGGAAGTTTTCAATTTGTGTAACATTGAACGCATTCGCGGTAATCGCATCCGTAGTCGCCGTCGTAAATCGAGATCGCGCCTTGAGACAAAACCGCAAATGCTGTCCAGCGCTGATTGATTTACATATAAACCTTTTAACGAATTCCGACGATGACACGCCAAGACCCTGGACGTCTGGACTCCTCCTTCGCCTTCCTACGACCGACAAAAATTCAGAGCAGTATTCGTAAACTACCATTTTTTTGCAATAATCGTTAAAAATCATATCTCAATGTAGAAAGCAACGGGAAAACGGTATAGTGTAATCCATTCCCAGGTACGTTTACTGTTGCAGTACATGTATTAATCGTTTACTAATTGTGTATTAAAATACTTCAATATATATTTATTATTTTATTCTCGGTTTTTAACGATATTAATTTATTAACCTAGTAATGCAAAAAAATATTTAATTAAAAAATAATTATAGATTAATAATAATTATTTCATAATTATATAAAATATGCATAACACATGTGTGGGTTTGCATATCAATTATATAACTACAAATAAACTAACCGCGATCGAATAATTGATTAAAAAAAATCTTGTGTCTTAAAACAACAAATAATAAACGGATTATGAACTTTATAAACATTTGCGACGCACACCTGTTTTGTGAGATAAGCGTTAAATGATAATAAAGGGTGGGCCTTGCCAACATTTTGTTCTACGAATTTCGGTCATAGTAGATACGGGCGACAAAATTTTTTTTCACAAATGTTTATCGGCATTTTTTGTTGAGAATGATAGTCTCATAAAAAAAGGCGCATAAAAAACCATTGATTTTGGAGTGGCACTAGTCACTCAAATATAAAAATTTCTTCATTTTAAGATTTTATCAAATTTCATTTTAAATAGTATAAATTAATATTTTACGAATATTCGACTAATCATTCGAATATTCACATATTGTAGTTGATCTGGCGAATAATTCGAATAAACGAATATAGTGTGTATGATTTACAAAAACATTTGGTTGCTGAATAAAATTATACAAATGTTAGGAACTAATGATTTGATTTTTAACAAATATTTAACTAGCATTGTATTATTTACGTACCTAATAACAATCACATTAAATTAATACATATTATAATTTTTATCTATAAAAAAATGTTTAGAATCAATGGTTGATTTATCAATTATATAAAGCGCCATCTAAGCTCATCAAAATCTAAAGTGATGATATTATTATATTTTTTATGATGCATTTTCAATTAGATTAGTAGTTATTCACAATAAATAATAATAAAGTAACATGTAAAATTTATTAATATTACTAAGTCATTTACAAACTATATTTAAAAGGAGTCAATGAGATTTGCTAAAGTAGCTTCTCATAACAAAACTCTAAATAAACTAATTTCTTCAAGTAAAAGGTTGAGTAACACTTGCAAACGCATTATATTTTAAAACGATACGCATATTGGTTTAAGAACACATTGACCTAGCATGGAATATTAACTTATGTTTATGTATATACTTTCACATATAACTGTCTAGGTTTTATATACATCTTACTCAAGTAAGGGTTAGATTAAGAGTTTGTTTTAAACATATACTGTTAATTCACATATATATTTAGACATGATTGTTTCTCGTTTGCTGGTAATAATACTTCGTTTGCAAGAGGTACGTGAACATTTAATGAAAGAGAAAACAAAACGAAGCCTTGAGAATCAACATAATTATGTGCAACCTAATTTCCTATAAATTCGTTAAAAAATACGCACAATTTGATGGTCATCAGTTACACAATCTCCGAAATGAATAATTTATTAAGATATAGAAATTGCATATAATATCTAAGCAATTTCACAATAATTCCTTTATACGCATTTGCCATATTATCCAACATTCCAAAGCGTCTTTCCTCAAATACGTATTACGAATAAGGTCAGAGTTCCAATATGCATTCCAATCATAAAAATACGTGAAAATCTTCGAATTTGACTCTCAGCCCTGATCTTAGTGTTTAAATAATATATAAATAACATTGTCATCCAAATAGATTAGTCAAGTTTTTGACACCCACGAATAGACAACTACACGTTTTCTCTTTGATTTAGGGTCGAAAATGGGGAAAATGTCAACGAGGTCGGTGCTGTGGTGCTTGGTGTTTTCTGGATTCGCCGTCAACTATATGATTCGCATAAATTTGAACATCACCATAGTGGCGATGGTTCGTCAGAGAGTTCCCCAAAGTTCAGCTATCAACAACACGTCAAAAACCATAGCAATATCCGAATGTAGAATCATCGCTTATGACAACACGACGGAGATAGAAGAATATAACAGCACTAGTGCACAAGAAGAGGTAAGTCCATTATAAAATTTAAAAAAATCTGCTTTGAAAAGACCGTATGAATAAGTTTTTTTTTATTTTTTATATCATTTTATTATTTCTTATAACATTTTTGCCCTCAAACATATATTTTTTTATTTCATATTTTATTGGAATTTCCATTTTTTAATGTTATTTCTCTCTCTACTTAATTTTCAAAGTTACGATGAAAAAAATAACCGCAATTTTGAAACAAGGTAGCGGTTTAAGTTGATTTACAAATATTTACGAGATATTCTTAGAACAAGTATTATGTAGTTATAGTGTACGGCAGTGGTTCTTAAACTCAAATAATCAGGGACGTCATTTAGGAGGAGGGGCAGGTAATGGCATTTGCCCCCCCCCCTCCTTTCTTGAATTTATCCAAAAAATGCATGTCATTGAATGAAATACTATGAATCAAAATGAAAGCGTAATATTAAAAAACAACAACCACTGAATTGTCAATTTTTGCCCCTCCCCCTAAAAAGCGGTGAAATGACGTCCCTAAATTCTAAAACTAAAATCTGGAAATAAAACGTAAGAGGTGTAACGTTGCAGCCAATAAAATTGTAATGAATTTTATTGTATAATATTGGATAGTATATTGCGACAAACTATGGTTGGCGAATATCGTTTTTCTCCGAGCAGTGATGGAGAAGCTGGCGGAAGGATGACGTCCAGTGGATAGTTCTCGTAGTTGTGGCAGCGGTGGTGTAATCAATATCCGTTCTTATTTGCGAGTTTCTGCCTCTGTGCCTCTCTCTGGCCGTCTACCTTTCGTTCCTTGGAAAAAGGCCTTAAGTATCATAGCAAATGAAACTCTCCGGCAAATCATAACATTGCAGCGAACATTCAGCCAATTGTTGCACTCATTTATTGTGAATTGTGCAACATTCATAACAATATTAGGTCGAATTGTGCAACATTCCTCGAATCTAATCGGAAAATATTTATTAAAATAAGTCATTTCAGTGAGATAATATCGGAATACACTTTTACTGGTAGATTTATACTTTTACTATTGAAAATATAATTTATTTAGCAGATGCCAGTAAAATTATAAGATTTAAACTTTTTCATATGTAGTATTATATACATTTACATACTTATCGTTATTTATTTAATTGCAATGTATAAATATTACATTGAATGTGTATTTGTGGAGCCCAAATACACTGTCACCAGTAAATACATATTTCTGCTAATGGAAATCTAATTTAACTGATAGGCGCTAGTGAAATTATATGCTGCTATAAAATGTCTATGAAGCTCAATTTGACACTGTCAAAACGTACTCGAACGCAAACCTAACCTATACGAATTAACCAAACCCAACTTGACCTAATGAAAGCTCTATAACTATAGTTTTAAAGGTTTCATAAGGTCAAGTCCAAAATACAAGTTAAGCCAACTAAACTCTTAGAGGAAAATGAACGGAAGAAGAAGTACAGACAGATGTCGCATCTCGCATGTAACTCCATAGTTGATCTGAACTTGGATATTACACTATGTTTTAAAAATATAATAGCTTTCCTTACCGTTATTACTACGGACTTCTGATATGAGAGTATTAGTCAAAGTGTATTCAAATTAAATTTTGGTCAGTAGGAGGGCACAAAAACAATTATCACTTCTCAGAAGTCAAAAATTCACGTCAAAAGCAATAAAATAGTGTGGGAACGCTCCTTAACGAGCGTTCCTACTGCGTTACTGTGCATTCCTAACAAAAAAGGACACTGTGCGTTACAGTGTCCTTTTTTTTCTTCATAATTTAAATTTTATTCTTATTTCGGTTTTTAACTGTTTTTTCTCTTTTTACTATTTTCTCTAAAATTTTTTCTAACGTACCTACATTTTTTATTTTTAAAAAGCCGTCATTTCCAAAAAAATATTGTAAATCTATCTTTAATATAAGTTTTATGACGATTTAATTAAAATTGTATCTTCTAAAACCATCATCAATGATCAAAAAATGTAAAAAAAACTTATTTTAATGATTTTTTTCTTAAATAGCTGCCATTTCAAAAAATATATGGTAGATTAAACTGGTTAACGAACATAGCCGAATTATTTATAAAATCTTTTTTTAGTTCATTTTATATTTTAATTTATATTTTTAAACTTTTTTTAATAAAATGAGTTACTAAAAAAGGTAACAAGTAATTGAGTTGTGGAAGGTCTCCATCCACATGCGCAGACAAATGCCCAGCGCCACATGCGAACTTAAAAAAGGATAATAGAATATAATTTTACTCAAACTGAAGGAAAATAGAATATAATTTGACTCAAGACTCAAACAGAACAGACCACCACGGTTAAACCCTTGTAATATCCAGAGAAAAACAACCCCTTTGGACATAAAGGAATGCATAGACAATGTGTCAAAGCATGTCATTATTACCTTCTTAATGATCAGAGAATCCATACACACAATCCATAATTGTGCATTATGGATTGCACAAACAATACGCCATCTGGCGAAAGAAAAAACCCCATTGTTATTATCCCTTTGCATTATTGATCTTTGGAATGTGTTCATCTAGCAAATTAACTCTTTGAAGACGTAGACTATTTTGTTGGTCGAAAATACAAGCACCACAATTGGTCAACTGGTCTCTGCAGTATTGTCATTCGCCGAAGACGCCTCAAATCAACCATACACTGGAGAGAGAAAAGGACGGACGATCGAGTGATCAGACGAGAGGCAGTTCAATTCGGTGACGAGACGACGCTCCTGCGAGAGACAGCCCTGCGGTTGGAGGTGAATGACGAGACTTCATAGGACCATCCGAGAACATAATTCCTTGCCAGCTTCCCCACCAGCGCTCGGAGCAAAGAATATAAAACTCTACAATATTTCGCATTCGTATATGTACTATAACTAAATAGATAATTTCCATCTTTCTGGCGTCTATCTTGTCTGAAAAGTCACACCCCTTCGGCCTAAAACCCGAAAGAGTTCTATATAACGAAGTTGCCATTTTTGTATTTTTACAGCCTGAAGGATTCTTATGGGACGAACACCAGCAAAATCTCATTCTGGGAGCATTTTTCTGGCTTAACTGGCTGATGCAGCTTCCCGGTGGGATACTGGCTCACAAATACGGAACAAAGGTGGTGTTTGGCCTTACTAATTTCGGGGCCATCCTCTGCTGCTTCATCATACCACCAGCTTCACATTTGCACTACTCGGCGGTGATTGTCGCCAGATGCTTACAAGGAATGTTCAGCGTTAGTAACTTGCTTTATTTCACCAAAAATATTTATTTAGTTGAAGATACATTATAACCCAAAAATGTTGCTATAGCTCATAGTCGCCAAAAATCAATATTGACAATGACACCACGCATTTATTTTAGATACTTGATGAATATAGAGAAAAAGCATTATATATAATATAATAATAGCTTGATTACTAAAACATTTCATTATTTACCTGAATTCAAATTTATTTATATTTACCTGATTTTTTGTGTTTGTACAAATATAATATTAGATTCATATTTTCAGGGTTTCACTTGGCCAGCTATGCACAGTTTGACTGCAAAATGGATTCCACCTAATGAAAGAAGCAAATTTGTCACAGCTTACTTAGGTATGTTGAATAATGTATTTTTAATTGAATTGTTTATATTTAAATTCCTAATCGGTTATTTCATATTTATTTATGATACCAAGAAGTATATGACATTACAAAGAAAATATTACTTTTAATATATTAATAACTATTGATTGGTATTATTTATATTTGTGTTAAATAACAGTCCATATACCTAATTTGTGTAGAGACATTTATGAGACGTTAACTATCTCATCTGAATTTTGAAAACATGCGTAACTTTCCTTCATCTTTTTAACGCCTTCAATTAGCGAAAATGGAACTCGTCGTGCTAATTCACACAATTCGGACATAATATAACAAAATTAACATTGTAATTAGTTTAAGCATCATTATTATATGTACAATATAAACATTGATAGGGAGGCGATTCTTCAGAAAGAGCAAACAAATTAAACTATTAATTTTTATAGATTAGACTTAGGATTACTTACGATAGAAAATGGTCATCATACTTATGGAGTTCGTAATATATCAAAATTAGTGATTCTTATCATTATAATTCAGATCAATTACTTAAGATTAGGTTTTTTTTAGCTATTTTCGGCATTTTAAATATGGAAATTGGGAAAACACTGTGTTTTGTTTCTTTGTCAACTTCTGAATAGTTTTTTAACTTTCACCATCAAGTCGGAGTGGGGTGTATTCTTGTTCACCTGCAACTCAGACTCCGGCGAAACACTGATATTTAATATTTTATTTAACTTTTCTACTTGTTGTAAATAGGCTTATGTTGTGTCCGTACATCACATATGCTAACGGTATGAAGCTGAGCGTAGACGCGCTCGGTTTGAGAATGCCGTCCCGAGGGGCAGGCAGTACAGGCGGCCGTCTGAGGCACTAGATTTTGTAGGGCGTCGTAACAGCAAATAAAGGCGCAATATTCACTTAAAAATTGTTAAAAAATATATATAATCTGAAATTATTTAGTGATAACACATGTGCTGATCATTCGCTGTAAAACAATAAAAACATGCGTGTATTATTTATTGACAGTGTTTGACAAATGCGCAAACAAGCGTTTCTCTTGTACCGTTTATAATAGTTGGTTTGTTCTGAATTACATAATAATATGTAGAATAGAATAAAATAAAGCCAAATATAAAAATAAAATGATGTGTCGTCCGGATGATCGAAACATTCAACCTATTTATGTAAATTTATTTATATTATAATCGGTGTACTGCTGCCATCAAGAGTATGCGGTCATTATTACAAGATAAGATTTTTCGTTATCTTATATATAATTGTTCTAAATCGCTTCCAGTGTCAGACGGGTTCGCTTCAAAATTAAAATGCTCTACGTTCAAATTATTATTATGTTATTCGCATTGTTTTGAATGGTTGATTTGTAATTATTCACGTAAACAAAACAAACATATTTAATTATAATTGCTAGATTGATTTCCGAACCCGAGGTATTTAATAATTAAGGCGCTGGATGTCGACCAATAAAATATCAGTTTTTGATTATAAAACAAAATGGCTGGCAGCAACGCGAGCTATTTATAAAAATAATATTCATTAATTTTACATGTGCGTATATTTGATTTGACTGAACATAAATATTTGGATAGCAAATTAACTATTTAGATACTTTTTAACAATGAAAGTATAATAAATATGTATGTACATAATGCCCGTGAGAGTTAGAAGTGTAAATTGATTAAACTATATAAACAATTAAAACATAATCTTCGTAATGAAATCTGCAAGTTTTGAAACTGCAAAGTGAGTTTTTTAATTTGCAATATGTCAAGATTATCATTGCTTTTGAAAAATAATTAAAAGCGGTAGGAGCTTTATACAGTAGTTATAAACATAAAAAAATGTTATATTATTATATATAAAACATAAAATTAAATACTATATTAACACTGCATATCACAAATTAAAAAGTTATTTACGAAGTGAATTTGCACAAGCATCATGACAATACATTTTTGATTGCAAAATTTGAATTTACGGTAATATTATGTTTGAACTAATGCAACTATCATAGCAACCGTCCTTGAAATTTAATTTGCTCTTCAATACATATCTCTATGAATTGACATGTGTCGTAAAACACTTCGTTTAAGTTTAAATGCATTTCCACATATTTCACATTCAAAATGACGAACATCGCAATGAGTTTTCATATGTTTTGTAAGATAATATTTAAAATTGAATGCTTTTCCGCATATTTCACATTTAAAGTCACAAACAGCACTATGAGTGTGCATATGGTGTGAAATATTTTGTTTACTTGTAAATGCTTTTCCACATTTTTCACATTCAAAGTTGCGAACATTGCTATGAGTTGGTATATGCCGTGAAAGAACTTGTTTAGTTTTAAATGCTTTACCACATTTTTCACATTCAAAATGACGAACATCACTATGAATTTTCATATGAAGTACAAGATATTGTTTAAATTTGAATGCTTTTCCGCATATTGCACATTCAAAGTTACAAACATCGCTATGAGTTGGCATATGTCGTGAAAGAAGTCGTTTAGTTTTAGATGTTTTCCCACATTTTTCACATTCAAAATGGCCAACATCGCTACACCTTTTCATATGCTCTAAAAGATATTCTTTAAGTTTAAATGCATTTCCACATATTTCACATTCAAAATGACGAACATCGCAATGAATTTTCATATGTTTTGTAAGATAATATTTAAATTTGAATGCTTTTCCGCATATTTCACATTTAAAGTCACAAACAGCACTATGAGTGTGCATATGGTGTGAAATATTTTTTTTACTTGTAAATGCTTTTCCACATTTGTCACATTTAAAATGACGTACATCATCATGAGTTTTCATATGTTGTAAAAGAGATTTTTTAAATTTAAATGCTTTTTTGCATTTTTTACAATCAAAGCCGCAAGCATCGTTATGAGTTAATATGTGGTTAAAAAGCGATTTTTTAGTTTTGCATGTTTTTTCACATTTTTCACATTTAAAATGACGGACATCGCTATGAGTTTTAATATGAAGTGCAAGATATTGTTTAAATTTGAATGCTTTTCCGCATATTTCACATTCAAAGTCATTAACTTCGCTATGAGTTGGCATATGTTGTGAAAGAGTTTTTTTACTTTTAAATGCTTTTCCACATTTTTCACATTCAAAGTTGCGAACATTGCTATGAGTTGGTATATGCCGTGAAAGAATTGGTTTACTTATAAATGTTTTTCCACAAACATCACACTTGAAATGGCAAACATCCCCATGAGTTTTCATATGTTGTGAGAGAGACTGTTTATATTTGAATGCTTTTCCGCATATTGCACATTCAAAGTTACACACATCGCTATGACTTAACATATGTTGTGAATAAAGTCGTTTAGTTTTAGATGTTTTCCCACATTTTTCACATTCAAAATGGCCAACATCGCTATACCTTTTCATATGCTCTAAAAGATATTCTTTAAATTTAAATGCATTTCCGCATATTTCACATTCAAAATCACAAACATCGCTATGAGTTTTCATATGTTTTGAAAGACAAAATCTAAGTCTGAATGCTCTTCCGCACTTTTCACATTCAAATTCTTTTTTTGACTTCTAAAATAAAAATTGTAATCGGTAGTATAAATATCGAAATAAATACAATATTGGGCTCTTACTTTAGTGTCGTTGTAAATTGTGTGAGACGAAAGGTTCAGTATAAGTATATCTTTAACATCGTGCATTTCTAAAACGATTAATTAATTAATCAACAATTGCTTACACATTCAAATGTGACACATTAAAATAAATATTTTTACCTATTTCGAACAAGTCGTCTACATCTTCTTGGATCGTATCTTCACTGCTATCGTATTCGCGTTTTACATTCATCAACTTTAAAACGAACAATTAAAACCATTATTTAAGATCACATGCATCAACAAATACAATTGTTCGTTACCTCTACTTCACCTTGAATTGTTTCAAAGTCAGCTTCTGCAAACAAATGTCCTTCGTTTAGATTGTTAAATATAAAGAAATAAAAGAAAATAGTACCGGTTTTAATAAACGCCATTGTGACAGTTGGTTACCAACGTTTGGTCCAAATGCGAATAATTGTTGAGTATGGCTTGTTGAAATTATCATGAGCCTTCTAAATATTAAAATAATATTTTTCAAATGTGATATATTTTTTTTAAATATGATAAACAATCATCTCCGATATAGCATTTGTGAGATTACTTTTAAACGGTTCGTGTACATGGAGTCCATTTGAATTTCAAATTGTATGAACAACACCTCAGACCAATTTCCATAGCATCGAGGAGCGAATTCATAAATTTTCCAAAAGACACGATGTTTTGAAAAGTTTTTTTATTACATTTATTTTACATAACTATTTATAATACGTTTTACTGAATGCAATCACTATAGATTATTAGTTTTATATATAATTACAATAAAGACATGTAAAAAAACACAAAACATAAGTGATACTTATGCCTAAATTTATAATTAATAAGCAAATAAGTAATAGCACAAATTATTAAAGAAATACTTTGGTAATAATAACTACATATACACAATAATAATAATACATTACATAGTTGCATTACCTACTTTAATAAAATGCCTGGCTTTCAGAATGCCAGAAAAAGTTCAGGGTTATCAGACGAATTAAAGATAGCATAGAAAGGCAATTTTTATTTAGATTTTATTATAGTCAAAACTTGGCGGCTCGTTGGTAACACTGGCATAACGGACCTCTTCAATTTGAAATTTTGCCACGCACCGTCCACTCACACTCATATTATTAAAAATGTAACTTTATCAAATCTTTGTCTAGTTGCCACCCGTCACCTACCGTCGCCAAAATAGTATGGAGGAAAGTGACGGCGATGGAGAATAATAATAATGTTAATTTTGATGCTTCCAGGAAGTTCTGTTGGAGCTGCTCTCACTTTCCCCATGTGCGGCTACATCATCCATTGGTTCAGTTGGCCAGTAGTATTCTATCTGAGCGGAATAGTTGGCACGATTTGGTTCATCTTGTGGTGGGTTTTGGTCCACGACTCTCCAGCTGAACATCCCAGAATATCCGAAAGCGAGAAAAATTACATCCAGAAAGAGATCGGCAAGACCATAACTGATCAAAAGGTAGGTAGTCAAAAACCAGTTTCATTCAAACTTAGAATCACACACCGCCGATAAAAATCTGCTGTTTCAGATAAAACCACCGTGGGGTCACATTGTGCGCTCCAAGTCCATCTGGATGACTACCCTCGCCCAGTGGGGTGGAATTTGGGGGTTGTTCACCCTAATGACACAGGCGCCTACTTATTTAAAGTATATCCACGGGTGGGACATCAGATCGGTAAAACATTTATTGGTTCTTCGTGTCCTAGCATCGCACCACTCTTAGCCAAAAATAAAATACCGCATTCATAGCACCATTACTTCAACTAGGCGAAAGATGAGTTCGAAACGCTCGGCCGGTGTTGTGCAAAATTTTCTTTTCGGTTTTCAGACTGGAATACTTTCAGGTATACCGTACCTATTGCGCATGGGATTCGCCAGTTTGTTCTCTCAGTTTGGCGACTATTTGCTGGCTGCGAACAAAATGTCTCGGACAAACGTGAGGAAGATGGCCACTGCTGTTTGTAAGTATAAAAATAAATTAGCAACATGCATTGTCTCTTTACTCAAATAAGGGTTAGTTTTGTTCGCTTTTAATATCCTACATTTTGTAGGTTTTTATTACATATTTAATCCTAAACAACAACTATTTCAATTTACAGATTACAAAATTAGCTGTTGTTTGATATGATGTATTAAAAGTGTCGGTTTAATAGAATAATGGAGGAAATTCTGATGTATTTAAGGTTGCATCGGGCAAGGATTGTGCACCTTGGCATTGGCTTATGTTGGATGTGATAGGATAGCTGCTATAGTTTTAATTATGGCCGCTTTGGCCACAAATGGTGCTGTTTCAACGGGACCACTAGCATCATACATTGATATTACACCAAATTATGCAAGTTCGTATAGTATTATAATTAAAAACATTTTATTATTATTTTTTGTTGAAGAAGGACTATTATTAAATGTTCTCATATTTGATGTAACAAGGATTGAAAAAAGCTTCTGATAAATGCAATATATATTAGATGCTCAATTAAATAGTGCGGCAATCGCTTTTAGCAATGAATTGGAACGGAATGCCCAGCAACCATATGTTGTCTGTTCTTTAACAGTTTTTTTTATTTTTAAAACTTGTCTAAGTGACCTACAATATTCAATAAGTTACGTTTTAAACAGCATGTTCGTCCATTGTCGTCCAAAAGTATTCCGTTCTACACTACGCAATCATTAATAGTAAACGAGTTTTAGTAATTGTGGCTGCGTCGCACCCGCACCGCGTCCCGCTGACTACTGCCCCCGCGACCGCAGTATTGCCACTATGCCACACGCCCTCCTGATGCCCTCATCATACATATTCCTCGAGATAGCGAGGCCGTCGTCGCTGTCGTGCTGGTCTGCGAACGGCTTCTTGGTCGGTTGGGGCCTCCTCTGCTGGGATTCGATGCGGCGAAGGACCGTATGCCTGCAATAGCGCACCTTCGACCAATCTGGTGCCATGCTCTTCCTCCGGGGCTCTTCTCAGGTCTAAGACGTGCCGTGGGATTCCGTCTACGATAACATTGGTTGATGATATCACGCCTGTTACTCGTCCCTTGGCCCACGTCTTCGTGCACGACGGTTGAGCTGGCTTGACTAGTACCATCTCGTTGACCTCAAATCTCGCCTGCTCCGTCGGTGGTTCCTCAACCGCTACCGCCGGGTGTCTCCATATGTATTCATGCACCATTCTTGCCGGTGCAGAGGCGGCGTCTTTTCCATCCTTCGGTGCAAGATTATACCAGAACACTGCCCGGGTCGGTGACACGTCACTTCTCGCAGCTGTTCTCTTGATTGTTCGGTGGTGGCGTTCCACAATTCCGTTTCCCTGAGGCCTGTATGCTGCTCGGAATCTTCTCCGAACATTCCATTGCTGACACAGCTCGGCTACTCGTTCGGATCGAAACGCCGTTCCGTTGTCCATTAAAAGTTCTTGAGGCGGCCCCCTTTCGGAGAATATTTGTTCCAGGTTTGTCGCGATTTCGAGCGCAGTTTCGGAGCGCAACTTTCTCCACAGTCCAAATCTACTTGGGCCACAATCCACAACTGTGAGATATTGGCACCCTTGATGGTGTGTAACGTCAATCGCTAGCCTGATCCAGTTTTCTTCGACTCCGAGCGCGCCTTCGTCGTGCTTCGTCGGGTGCGGGTCGATCAGCTGACAGGTTTGACACTGGCGTACGCACTGCTCGATCTCACCCCGGGTGGCGCTGGGCGCAACCATACGCGCGAGGTGGAGACTCCGCTCCACTCCAAAATGGTGCATGTCATGCAGTTCTTTTATGGTGGCGACGCAGACTGGTTCAGCTCTTCTGACCTGGTCCACCCAGGACTTCTTGACTCTGGTTAGGGCGTCCGCTCGGTTTTTATGAGAAGGTACGAACGTGATTTTTACGACCATACCGTACTCATCAAACAGTTCGCGTAGGACGCCCAGTCGTCTCCTGACGAGCATCTCTGCGGCGCCGGACACTTTCGCCTTCGGTCCCGACTCACACGCGGAGTTCAGCCAACTAACGACCGTCGCCGAGTCTGTCAATATTGTTAGCTTCCGAATGCCCCATTTGACGGCCAAGTTTACTCCTTTGAGGACGGCATCTAGCTCTGCTACATTGATGTGTCCGACATCCGTGAGTTTCCGAAGCCAAGCTGCGTCCTCCACCACCTCTCCGTCGATTTCGAGCGCCACACCGTATGCAATCGAGCTCGCGTCACACCAAACTCTTCCATGCTCCGTTTGCGAAACGTTCCACTTCCCTCGCACTGGATCTTCTGCATCCACTCTGGCCAGGATCTCTCGCATAACCTTCTCTGCTCGTTTACCGATGAGGTCTTCCCACGACGTGCCTTCGCATGCACGCTTTACGAAGCTGCAGGCCACTCTTAACCAATTGCCTATCGGATAATGGCCCACCAACTTTCCGCAGATGGAGAATAGCACTCGCCTCGTAATTTTATTTCCCCTCTCAAGCGTCGGAATGGCGTTTCCCCGCCTAAAACGAAGGTCTCCGTCTGCGTCCCGTCTCACCTCCAATCCCAGCACTCGTCCGCCGTCCAGGTTCTCCGTCGGCTTTGACTTTAGTCCGAATCTCTTCAAGAGTGCTTCTACTCGACTCGCTTTTACGATGCTCTCGTCCACAATTATATCGTCGATATAATTATCGGTCCCTCGTCGAACCTCCGCGTCCTGCGATAGTACGTACTCCACGATTCGACTCATTATTTTCGGAGCGCTACTAAGTCCAAAGCCGAGTCTCGTAAGGCAGTATGTTTTTCCTTCGAAACATACCAGCTGGTGGCGCCACAGGCTCTCGTCCACTTTGACTTGTAGATAAGCCGCCTTCAAGTCGATCAATTTAAGCGGTCCTCTCATTCGCCTCCACTTGCGCACAGTTTCGTCGCACGCAGGCGCTTCCATCCCCGAGTTGCACTCCACGAACTTGTTGAGTTCGCGATAATCAAGTACCGGCCTAACTTTTTGTTTATTCGGCTGAGCTACAGCCATCAGCGGCAAAATCCCTCTTTGTTCCGCCCTCCATGGTTGCAGCCATCCCTCGCCAATCCACTTCTGCATTTCAGCAGTGAACTTCTCACGAAGTTCCTCTCGTTCGACGCTGCTGTAGTGAGAGACGTTGTTCCTTAGCATCGCCGGAGGACCGTCTTTCCAGTTCCAGGTCGCCGTCCATGACTCGCCATCGAACGCTGCGCTAAAATCGCGATCTTTGATTGTCGCAGGGGGCAAACTCGCAGCTGCGGCCGCTTCAATCTGTCTCTCACCGACTCGCACTCGCCAGCGCCTCGCGACCGGCGCAGACGACGATTTGCCGAAAAATCGCACACTGTCACCGCAAATCTGCACCCCCCCGAACTGCCGAATAACGTCCATTCCGCACACTATGTCCACGCCGGGCAGCAGATTTTCCATCGCGAGACACTCGACAGTCGTCGATTGACCATCGATCGTCAGATTCACTGTCGTTGTCCCTGTGCATCGCACTCTCGAGCCGTCAACTGTTATTACTGTCACTGCACTTGTCTTTTTTACTCCTGCCGACCGGCACGACACTATTGTTTGAGCGCATCCCGAATCGACGAGCGCACGGGAGGCCCGTCCGTCGATCGTCGCAGGGACAATCGGTAACGCCGCGACGTTCACTTTGGGAGACCCACCGGCGCACTGGACCTCCCGACCTCTTTTCCCGCCGGGCAATCGCGTTGAAAATGGCCCGACCCACCGCACGACCAGCATTCCACCCTCGTCTTGCAGTCTCGTTGCAGATGTGGGCCACCGCATCGGAAGCACTTCTTGCTGCCCCCTCTCCCCGCGCCGTCGTTCGTCGCTCGTCTCGCGCCGCTTCTCGCGCCGCTGACAGCGGCTCCCGCCGCCCCGACACTAGCGCCCTCCATGCTGGGTTGCCGCTCCACGTACTGCTCCAGGAGTGGCCTCGCGAACTCGACCAACTCCGACGGGGTTGCCGTTCCGCTCGCGTCGCGCGTCCCAACAGCGGTCGCCACTTCAGCTGGTAAACAGTGAACAAAATGGCGCGACAAAAAAGCATCGCTGTTGAGGCCTGCGACCGTCGCGAGCTTCCGCATCTCCTCCATAAACACTTCTGGGTGTTCGCCATCCCATTTCCGCTTCATCAGCATGGTGTAGGCCTTTCTGCCGTCAGGAGCGAACACCTTGAACAGCGCCGCTTTAATGGCGCCCACGTCGTTCTGCGCTGTCTCACTGAGCGCGTCGACGATGGTGCTAGCGCGTCCCTCCAGAAACAATGGCACGATGGCCGCCACGTTTTCGTCACCTCGGAGCTTCGTCACTCGCTCCAGCTTGGCGAACCAGGCCACAACGTCGCCCTCGCCGTTGAACGGTCGCACCACGTCACAAATGCGCATTCCCGCCATACTGCCCGGATAGCTTGTGGCTGCGTCGCACCCGCACCGCGTCCCGCTGACTACTGCCCCCGCGACCGCAGTATTGCCACTATGCCACAGTAATGATAACTAGACCAGCTCGTAGGGCTTGGTCATCTTCAGCCGGGGCGCCAGTCCACCACACGCTGGAAGCCCGTCATGACCATTATGAAAGAGCAAAGTGAACTCCTCTCGAGGAACAGGGACTTTCGGGGGTATGAAGTAGGGGTAAAATTTATAATCCCACACGAAGTTGCCTATGTCTTTCGGAACGCACTAGCGTTCAAGGGGCTGATCATTGATATTCAGAGAATATACTAAGTGAACTCTTAAAAATATATAGCACTGCGGAGGATGCAGACCGCTCAAAAATCCGGGAGCCCCTTCGAAGAGATGGACTCGTAGGGCCCAAAACCAATGCGATTATGTGTGAGCGCTCACCTCAGCTCTCGCATGGTACCATACCTTAAGCTGACACCCAGCAGTAGTATGGCATTTGATTGTGTGCATGAACCCAGACAGTGAGTGACGAAAAAGATAACACGTAGCAAATTTCTCAGTCCTCTTTAGCCGTCTTTTCAAGTTGTTCACATTGAAAATTTTGCCTGCCTCGATGTTGACGCGCTGTTGGAGCCTCGTTTCATGTTTAGCAGCAAAACGTTTTACAGCACAAGCGACATCTTCGACATATAGGTCACGATGTACGTCTCCATCGCGAACATACCACGGGGCATTCACAATGTTTCGTATCACTTTATTTTGAATTTTTTAATCATTTTAACGTGGCCCTGTTTGGCACATCACCAGAATTGTATGCTGTAGACCCAAACTGGTTTCAGGATTTGGGAACAATCTCAAACAGATAAGGCGGCGAAAGTGAAAGTTCCTGCTTTTCACGAGCTTCTAAGGCTTGTCTTGATCGATTTGGCGTAGCTCAGCTTAGTGCCAGTTCAACAACACTATTTTTAGTCGGATGTAAAATGGTAGTTATATATCACACCATGACAAAAGTTATTGATAGATTAGTAACAAAGGTTTTACCAATGTCAATGTATCAGGGTGGATCCAATTCTTAGTTTTTTCTTAATACATACCGTTAACGGCATAACAATAGATTCAAAATCTCTGGAATGTGAAATTCAGGTATGCTGTATCTGCTCTGCAGATATATTTTGTAGGGTATAATGGTTTTGGTCCTCCGCTTCAATACACATAGCCGTTCCTTGTTTCGCCGAAGAAACTGATTCACATATCTATATGTTTTGATTTATTTGGGCCCTGCCTGTTACAAATGTCGTTATGGACAGGAGATTGTTTGGCCAAAGCCGAGCGGGAAACTTCCACCCAGTCTTATACTGCTGACTTCCTTACTGCGCAGACGCGGTAGTGAGCCTACGTATAATTAAGTATTTTTCTCGTCCTTCAAGTAAGACGGCTTCTTATGTGGGCTAAGATCGCAGCGTTAGAAAGATATAATGGCAAATTATCCCAGAGGCAAGAAGTTAAAAGCCATAAGATCTATGATAATTCCAAAAGAGTTTCTCAACTAATATTTACGCCACGATTGTAATATTTATCTATTATTATTATTTTTGTTATTAGGCGTAGCGCTTGGATTTAGCGGTATGATAACAAGTCTCCCAGGATTCATTTCACCAGCAATAGTCGGATGGTTAACGCTAAATAACGTGAGTATAATAAAATACGCAACAATCCTCAAGCCTTTTTACTTATTGTACTAATTGTCAAACTTTTCAGCAAACTGCAGAACAATGGAAAATAGTGTTTTTAATATCAGCCGCCCAGCTTATAATTTCGGGAATTATTTACGTTATGTTTGCAGATTCTGATCTTGCCAAGTGGAACGATTATGGCCAGAAAGAGGTACATGTTCATCAGTTTAATTTTAATAAATATGTGTTATAAAATATATTTTTTGCAGATAAATGAAAACGTACAAGAAATGGAAACTTTTCTACCCAGCGGCGAATCCAAAACTGTTATCTTTTCTTTGGAAAATCATATTGATAGAAGAGTAGAACAGAAAATATAATAGTGCCTTCAATGTAGTGCCTCAAACTACATTACTTCTGTGGATACTAAAACGGTTATTATATTGTTGTTGATTTTATATAAAATCTTTATTTTCTTAACTGACTGTAAATACTAATTTATTGATAAAATAATGTAGAATTGTTTTGTTATAATATTATTATATACCATATTATTGTGTACTATTAAACCTCAATATTATTATAACAGTATACAATTTATTGAAATGTGATAAATATTAAATAATCATAATATAAATCGAAGACTCAAACCGTTGTTTTATTACCAACTTGAACTTGCCTCGGCTTTTTGTGCTTTGGAACTGCTAATACATACCGTTTAATGGACGTAGGTTCAAGCTGATAAATCTTTCAAGATGCACGGCTTTCACTTTAACGATCCGTCAGTTATTCGCGTCCTCTATGACACCTTAATTCGTAGCATTCTTGAATCGGGATCTATAATTTGGAATCCTCGAATAACCAAATATTCCCTTTTAGTGGAAAAGATTCATAAAAGGTTTTTAAGATATCTGTTCAAAAGGACATATGTTCTTATATCCCAGCACCTTTCTTTTAGGAGCTTTGGGATACAATTCGCTGAGTTCTCGCATAAAGTTGTATGTCGCTAAGCATTTTTTCAAATTGCTGAAGGGTACTGTCAACAATTAAGCTATTCTCGAGAAATTCCAGTTTTAGGTTCCAAAGCGTCTTCGAGAATCACAATCGCGTCCTCTTTTGATAGCCCCGACTCGAAAATATCTGTGGCCAACCGGTTCCTTAATACGCTGGCATTACACATTGACCTGTTTAATGTTAGCTACGAAGAGCTGATCCAGTTTGTATCATTTATTTTTGATATTTTATGATTTTTTATTTTATATATAGCACTCCATACAGACGCACACATACAAAATACACATAGGGTTACCGCTTACACTGTTTGCCAATATAATTAAAAAAGCGTATAATAAACAGATAATAAAAACAAGGTTAAGCTTCGGGATTTATTGTTTGTTCACATCAGCTGTAAGAATTACAGAAATAAAAAAAAAATTAGATTAACAAAATAATTACAAATTCAGATGTAAAAATAATCAACTTAGACATACCAAAGATTGACGTTTTATGAAATGAAATTAGTATTTTATATATTACTAGTGGTGTTTCATTTAACAATAAAATACGAATATGCCAATCAAAATACAAGTAAATAAATCAGGGCTGTGGAGTCGTTAAAAAAAAACACGACTCCGACTCCGATATTTACCAACTACACGACTCCGACTCAAAAAAGTTTAATTTTATCAGGTTGTTTTCCTACCTTTGCAAATAGGCAAATTTTTCATGTATGGCATAAAAATAAAACAAGATCAAACTTTATTAATTATTTATTCGAATTTATTCTTAAAAACAACATTGCTTCTATTAAATCTGTATTCGTAGAAGCTCTCAAATCAGAATTAAGGATTTTAAGAGCGGAAAATAACCGCTCTACGGATACTTGGGTTGGCGGCAATGCTGTAACGGTCAACGCTGAATCTTTTACTATTTCTGGATACCGCTGTATTGCCATTTCAACGTTTAAATTATAAGCTCCGTCAATTTTTTCCACCATTTTCAGTGCATCGTAAAATTCATTTTTAAATTTTGAGTCTCCTTCCTGTAGTATATTGAGACTCAAACGAGGACGTTTTATTTTCTTTTGTTCATTGAGATATTTCTCAAAATCGTCTTCAGATTCAGCGGTTTCGAATGAAGATGATAATTCAAGTATTGATTGCTCAAAACTGCCTGATGTCGTCTCGTTTCCCACTCGAAGGCCTTTCATACGAATGGTTAATTCAAACAGAGCGTTCTTAGCTCTATTTATTTGTTCTTCCGTCAATATGGATCGAACCATGGGGTCAACATAAATTCCAGCCAATAGAATATCATTGTCCAGTAAATGTTTTTCTCTGCATAGCATGGCGTTTTTTATTCCATCAGCAATAGTATTACTCTGAATTTTAGACAAATGAAAAATAATGCTCTTCCACTCCTTGAAAAATTTACCAGGAGTCAAGTCTTCTGCTTGCAACACTTTTGTAACGATATAAGGATAGCGAAGCAAAACTTCAAGTTCCTCTACTTCTTTCCATTGCAACTCAGTCATAGTCACGTTCGGGTTGGTCATGTCCTCAAGGTAAAATTTCAGCTCAATAAGTCGCTGAATCATTAAATATGTACTACCCCATCTAGTAGCTTGATCCAAAATCGCCCCCTTTCCAGCTCTTCGCTTTATTATGGCATGTATTTTTGGTGTTCTGGCAGCTATTGCGACGTTTCGTACATTTTCACAGATACTTGTCGCTTGCACATCTCTCAAGCCGTCATGGATTGCTAATTGCAACGTATGTACTGCACATCGCATGTGATGGATCTTAAAAAGTTCAGAAGCGGCATCACCAAATATATCACCCAAAATGCAATAATCATCCATAATACCATATTCATCGATATCGTCTTCCACTTCCGACTCAATTGTACTTAGCATATTGCGAGCATTGTCTGTCACGATTGATAAAACTTGTTTTATTTTAATATTAAGCTCTTGCAGAACATCCATCATAAGTTTTTTTAAATAATCGCTTGAGTGGTTGGATTTAGTGTCCTTGACTGTTATAATTTCTTTTTGATCATCAACGAATTGAGCATTAATGCCCAAGTAATTTAACCGGTGACGTGTGCATGTGTCCATTTTTAAATAAATTAACTTTCCGTGTAATTGATTTTTTAGTTCATTTTTCTGTTTTTTAGCGTCCTCCTTTACTATATTTCGTACACTGCTTCTTTCTAAGGATATCCCAACTTTAAGAGCCATTTCACCGTTTAATTTAATGAAAGCTGGACTGGAGAAAAAAGTGAGAGGCAAAGAATTTTTAAACACCATTTCACTGATGCAGTTCTTAAATTTGTCGGCCGTCATAGACACGGTAACATTTTCACTTGTAAAATACTTAGTTACTAACACTTGACGATTCGCATTAACACTTGCTTTTAAACTAGCGTTGTCTTTCTCACAAATGATCCTATATAAATTAGGATGATGGCGTTGAATATGACGTTTCATATTCGATACCCTACTGGGCGCACTAGATCCTTTTCCACCGAAAGCACTGATTTTTATGCCACAGATTTGGTTTTCAGAGTCATCCTCAGCTTGACATACAAAAAAATAGATCGTCTTCAGTTTTCTCAAAATAACCGTGGATTTTTTTCTCGATTCCTGAGACATCTAAAACAAAGGGGATTTTAAAATTTTTATTTACTATAACTATAATAAAAAATTAAATATGTTGTTATTATAAAGAAAACGTACCTCTGATCCTTGGAATTAAAACACAGAAATGGAAAGTAATTTGTAGCGCGCAGACGTGATTGATGCAAAACAATGATTAAACAAAGAAAAAATACTCGAATAAATGTATGCAATTCGAGTAACAGATGAAACAAATATATCGGATCTCGCTTTTCGACATAAGAAAGAAAGAGACCAAAAATTTTTGCGTTGACTTGTATGCATTGGATTTTGGTGATCCACTGTCTCGGTGCAACTCATGGCACCTACACGTTTAATATTCATACGCTATACACATTCATTATTACGCAATTAAAATTTCATAAATTTCGTAATTAAAAAAATGCATTTTATAAAAAAATGGTGAGAGTCGCTCATTTTTCACGACTCCGACTCCGACTCCAGCCAAAACCCCACGACTCCACAGCCCTGAAATAAATACATGCAGTCTTCGCTATCACCACTACGTCAATGAAATAACACCATTTACTGTTTATATTGATATTACAGTAATACCCCAAAGTTACGCGATAGGTGGGACCGACGAAAATCGCGTAAGTCGGGGTAAAAATTTGCTTATAAATACATATGAATATTGTTTAATTGGGACCAAAGACTAACAAAAACACTGGTTTTTATAAGAAAATATTTAATAAAATTGCAGTTATTTATACAAAAAATAATTGAGTTACACGAAAAAGTTATTTCAATGCTTTCATAAAATCTAACAAATTCGTCTGATGACATCTTTTTTCTCGCAGAATTTATTCGTAGTAAGCTAATATATTTTTATTCCTTGCTTTGTGGTTGCAATTCGATCTTCGTTAATGTCTATGCTTTTTAAGATTTTTAAAATATTTTCAATAGAGCTGAGATCTTCTCTCAAGCTTGCAATAATTGTCATCTGTTTTTGTGGCGAAGCTGGGTCTGAAGGGTCGGATTCCTCAATTTCGTTTTGCTCACACATCTCTATAAACTCGTCGATTGTCAGCTACTGACTATGCGACTCCAGCGACTTGTTAACATCATCACCGTCACAACTTCTTCTATCACATGCCTGACATTTCTGTTTCATTATGAAAAAAAAATAGGCAAAGCTTCTTCCAGACAATACTCAATGTATTTTTTTAAATTTCAACTAAGAATAGCGGGCGGCAGTGTAGCCAAACGAAAAAATCAAGAACTGCGTAACTATGAGTTCACGTAAGCCGGGGGATTACTGTATTGTACTTACACTCGACTTATAATAAAAAACACATTTTTAATTATTTTTTATTGTTATTAGTCTGTCACTTGAATATTTTATTAAAATTATTCAGGTCCGTGATCAAGTTTAAAAGATGAAACTACACAGTTACGTTACACGAAACACGTGTATCTGGACATACGCCTTGTTTTTAATTTTTTGTGCACAAACATATCATTGTTTACATAGATGTGGAGTTTTTTCGGTTGCTTCTAATAAAGCTGGCATATGATTTGCAATGTCTCTAGATGTTGTACTTCGCTACGCCACTGCTAGACAGCATCATATCGGTTTGTCAATACTACCCATATTTTTATTATAATCAATTATGCAAGTTGGTTTAGTGACTGGCCTGTGGTAAGATTATTTTTACCAGTTGGTAAAAAAGAATCGTCGTGAAGTGTGAAGTCAATGTATGAATTCACGTTTATCGTGCCATTTTAGAGCTAATAAAGGTCCGCGATGTTGTGATTCGTACTGCCCTTTCTTCAATTTATCAGTGAATTTTGGCATCTTTTTGCAAAATTTATCTGACAGTTCCATAGGCACTGGTTTTATTAGCATGAAGATGCTCAAACAATGACAGACTACTGTACCAATTGCCTGCTCAAAGATTGTGACCTTTGCCAACATAATTTTTGAGTAGTGTCGTAACCATAGCTCCTGAAATTCGTAAGCCCTGTTCGTCAGTAATGTCCGTCCCCTGGCCACAGTATATAATAAAGTCTATTATATAAGAAATATAATTAGACAGTTGAGAAACACCACTATAAAGTCGTCGATTTGCTATAAAATGGGATGTCGTAAAACACTTTTAGTTTTCAATGCTATTCCACGTTCAAATTGCCGAATATCGCCATGAGTTTTCATATGTTATGAAAGATATTGTTTAAATTTGAATGCTCTTCCACATTTTTCTCATTCAAAATGACGAACATCGCTGAGTTTTTGTACTAAGTAAAAGATATTGTTTAAGTTTAAATGCTTTCCCGCATATTTTACATTTAAAGTCACAAACATTGTTATGAGTTGGCATATGTCGTGAAATAATTAGTTTACTTTTAAATGCTTTTCTACATTTTTCACATTTAAAACTACGAGTATCGTTATGAGAGATTGACTTTGGTTTTGAATGCTTTTTATATTTTCATATTCAATCACGAGTAACGCTATGACTTTTCATATGTTGTAAATAATAATGTTTAGTTCTATATGCTTTCCCACATTTTTCACATTCAAATTCGCGAGTAACGCTATGAATTTTTATATGTGATAAAATACATCGTTTACTTTTAAATCCTTTTCCACATTTTTCACATTTAAAGTCACGAGTAACTCTATGAGTTTTCGTATGTTGAAAAAGATGATTTTTAGTTTTAAATGCCTTTCCACATTTTTCACATTCAAAGTCACGAACAATACTATGAGTTTGTATATGTCTTGAAAGATGTCGTTTAGTTTTAAATCCTTTTCCACATTTTTCACATTTATAGACACGAGTAACGCTATGACTTTTCATATGTTGTAAATAATAATGTTTAGAACTATATGCTTTACCACATTTTTCACATTTAAAGTCACAAGTAATGCTATGTCTTTTTATATGTGATAAAATACATTGTTTACTTTTCAATACTTTTCCACATTTTTCACATTCAAAACTACGAGTATCACTATGAGATCGCATATGTCTTAAGAAATAGTGTTTACTTTTAAATGTTTTTTTACATTTTTCACATTCAAAGTTACGAGTGACAATATGACTTTGCATATGTAGTAAAAGATATTGTTTACTTTTATATGCTTTTCCACATTTTTCACATTCAAAACTACGAGTATCACTATGAGATCGCATATGTCTTGAGAGACAGTCTTTAAATTTGAATACTTTTTTACATTTTTCGCATTCAAATTCACAAGTGACGATATGACTTTGCATATGTCGTAAAAGATAATATTTACTTTTATATGCTTTTCCACATTTTTCACATTTGAAGTCACAAACAACATTATGACTTTGCATATGCTGTAAAAGAAACGCTTTATTTATACATGTTTTTCCACATTCTTTACATTTAAAGTCACAACCATTGCTATGATATTTTTTATGTTGTGAAAGACACGGTTTACTTTTAAATACTTTTCCACATTCTTCACATTTAAAATTACGAGCTACATTATGAGTTTGGATATGTTGTATAAGATTTGGTTTAGTATTAAATGCTTTTCCACATTCTTCACATTTAAAGTCAAAAACATTGCTATGACATTTTTTATGTTGTGAAAGACACGGTTTACTTTTAAATACTTTTCCACATTCTTCACATTTAAATTCACAAGCAACATTATGACTTTGAATATGTATTAAAAGACCAAGTTTAGATTTAAATGCTTTTCCACATTTGTCACATGTAAAGTTACAAACATAGCTATGATATTTCATATGTCGTGAAAGATATATTTTATTTTTAAATACTTTTCCACATTCTTCACATTTAAAGTCACAAACATAGCTGTGATATTTTATATGTTGTGAAAGATGTTCTTTACTTTTAAATGCTTTTCCACATATTTCACATTTGAAGTCACAAATATCGCTATGAGTTAACATGTGTCTAGAAAGAAATTTTTTATAATTTCCTTCTTTGCCACATATTTCACATTTAAATTGACAAACATTGTTATGAGTTTTTGAATGAGTTAAAAGATATTCTTTACATTTGAATGCTTTTCCACATTTTTCACATTCAAAATGACGATCATCACTATGGGTTTTCATATGAAATACAAAATATTGTTTTTTGAATGCTTTTCCGCATATTTTACATTCAAAATTACGAATATCGCTATGAGTTTTAATATGTTTTGAAAGATTATTTTTAACTTTGAAAGCTTTTCCGCATATATTACATTCAAAGTCACAAACATCGCTATGAGTTGTCATATGTTGTGAAATACTTATTTTATATTTAAATGCTTTTCCGCATATTTCACATTCAAAATCACGATTATCGTTATGAGTTTTCATGTGTTTTGAAAGATATTGTTTAAATTTGAATGCTCTTCCACATTTTTCACATTTAAAGTCACGAACATTACTATTCATTGCTATTCCACATTGCAAATTATTAGATATTTCTCTTTCTGGTTTCTAAAATAAATGTATTAGGTAGTATAAATATCGAAATAAATAGAATATTGAGCTCTTACTATAGTGTCATTGTGAATTGTGTGACACGAAAGGTTCACTTTAAGTATATCTTTAACATCATGCATTTCTGAAACGATTAATTAATTAATCAACAATTGCTTACACATTCAAATGTGACAGTATAAATATTTTTACCTATTTCGAACAAGTCGTCTACATCGTCTTTGATTGTATCTTTGCTGCTATCGTATTCGCGTTTTACATTCATCAACTTTAAAACGAACAATTAAAACCATTATTTAAGATCACATGCATCAACAAATACAATTGTTCGTTACCTCTACTTCACCTTGAATTGTTTCAAAGTCAGCTTCTGCAAACAAATGTCCTTCGTTTAGATTGTTAAATATAAAGAAATAAAAGAAAATAGTACCGGTTTTAATAAACGCCATTGTGACAGTTGGTTACCAACGTTTGGTCCAAATGCGAATAATTGTTGAGTATGGCTTGTTGAAATTATCATGAGCCTTCTAAATATTAAAATAATATTTTTCAAATGTGATATATTTTTTTTTTCAAATATGATAAACAATCATCTCCGATATAGCATTTGTGAGATTACTTTTAAACGGTTCGTGTACATGGAGTCCATTTGAATTTCAAAATGTATGAACAACACCTCAGACCAATTTCCATAGCATCGAGGAGTGAATTCATAAATTTTCCAAAAGACACGGTGTTTTGAAAAGTTTTTTTATTACATTTATTTTACATAACTATTTATAATACGTTTTACTGAATGCAATCACTATAGATTATTAGTTTTATATATAATTACAATAAAGACATGTAAAAAAACACAAAACATAAGTGATACTTAGGCCTAAATTTATAATTAATAAGCAAATAAGTAATAGCACAAATTATTAAAGAAATACTTTGGTAATAATAACTACATATACACAATAATAATAATACATTACATAGTTGCATTACCTACTTTAATAAAATACCTGGCTTTCAGAATGCCAGAAAAAGTTCAGGGTTATCAGACGAATTAAAGATAACGTAGAAAGGCAATTTTTATTTAGATTTTGTTATAGTCAAAACTTGGCGGCTCGTTGGTAACACTGGCATAATGGACCTCTTCAATTTGAAATTTTGCCGCGCACCGTCCACTCACACGCATATTATTAAAAATGTAACTTTATCAAATCTTTGTCTAATTGCCACCCGTCACCTACCGTCGCCAAAATAGTATGGAGGAAAGTGACGGCGATGGAGAATAATAATAATAATAATAATAATAATAATGTTAATTTGTTGCTTCCAGGAAGTTCTGTTGGAGCTGCTCTCACTTTCCCCATGTGCGGCTACATCATCCATTGGTTCAGTTGGCCAGTAGTATTCTATCTGAGCGGAATAGTTGGCACGATTTGGTTCATCTTGTGGTGGGTTTTGGTCCACGACTCTCCAGCTGAACATCCCAGAATATCCGAAAGCGAGAAAAATTACATCCAGAAAGAGATCGGCAAGACCATAACTGATCAAAAGGTAGGTAGTCAAAAACCAGTTTCATTCAAACTTAGAATCACACACCGCCGATAAAAATCTGCTGTTTCAGATAAAACCACCGTGGGGTCACATTATGCGCTCCAAGTCCATCTGGATGACTACCCTCGCCCAGTGGGGTGGAATTTGGGGGTTGTTCACCCTAATGACACAGGCGCCTACTTATTTAAAGTATATCCACGGGTGGGACATCAGATCGGTAAAGCATTTATTGGTTCTTCGTGTCCTAGCATCGCACCACTCTTAGCCAAAAATAAAATACCGCATTCATAGCACCATTACTTCAACTAGGCGAAAGATGAGTTCGAAACGCTCGGCCGGTGTTGTGCAAAATTTTCTTTTCGGTTTTCAGACTGGAATACTTTCAGGTATACCGTACCTATTGCGCATGGGATTCGCCAGTTTGTTCTCTCAGTTTGGCGACTATTTGCTGGCTGCGAACAAAATGTCTCGGACAAACGTGAGGAAGATGGCCACTGCTGTTTGTAAGTATAAAAATAAATTAGCAACATGCATTGTCTCTTTACTCAAATAAGGGTTAGTTTTGTTCGCTTTTAATATCCTACATTTTGTAGGTTTTTATTACATATTTAATCCTAAACAACAACTATTTCAATTTACAGATTACAAAATTAGCTGTTGTTTGATATGATATATTAAAAGTGTCGGTTTAATAGAATAATGGAGGAAATTCTGATGTATTTAAGGTTGCATCGGGCAAGGATTGTGCACCTTGGCATTGGCTTATGTTGGATGTGATAGGATAGCTGCTATAGTTTTAATTATGGCCGCTTTGGCCACAAATGGTGCTGTTTCAACGGGACCACTAGCATCATACATTGATATTACACCAAATTATGCAAGTTCGTATAGTATTATAATTAAAAACATTTTATTATTATTTTTTGTTGAAGAAGGACTATTATTAAATGTTCTCCTATTTGATGTAACAAGGATTGAAAAAAGTTTTTGATAAATGCAATATATCTAGATATGGAACGGAATGCACAGCAACCCTATGTTGACATATGAATATATGCACGTGTCTGTTCTTAAAAAGTTTTTTTATTTTTAAAACTGGTCTTTGTGACCTACAATATTCAATAATTTACGTTTTAAACACCATGGATTTGGTAACAATCTCAAACAGATAAGGCGGCGAAAGTGAAAGTTCCTGTTTTCCATGAGCTTCTAAGGCTTGTCTTGATCGATTTGGCGTAGCTCAGCTTAGTGCCAGTTCAACAACACTATTTTTAGTCGGATGTAAAATGGTAGTTATATATCACATCATGACAAAAGTTATTGATAGATTAGTAACAAAGGTTTTACGAATGTCAATGTATCAGGGTGGATCCAATTCTTAGTTTTTTTCTTAATACATACCGTTAACGGCATAACAATATATTCAAAATCTCTGGAATGTGAAATTCAGGTATGCTGTATCTGCTCTGCATATATATTTTGTAGGGTATAATGGTTTTGGTCCTCCGCTTCAATACACATAGCCGTTCCTTGTCTCGCCGAAGAAACTGATTCACATACCTATATGTTTTGATTTATTTAGGCCCTGCCCGTTACAAATGTCGTTATGGACAGGAGATTGTTTGGCCAAAGCCGAGCGGGAAACTTCCACCCAGTCTTATACTGCTGACTTCCTTACTGCGCAGACGCGGTAGTGAGCCTACGTATAATTAAGTATTTTTCTCGTCCTTCAAGTAAGACGGCTTCTTATGTGGGCTAAGATCGCAGCGTTAGAAAGATATAATAGCAAATTATCCCAGAGGCAAGAAGTTAAACACCATTAGATCTATGGGGACCCCGAGACAACCGTCCGTGACGCAGCATAAAGTGAAAGTGACTGTCCCGCTGAGCCGCGCGCCCGAACTAAGCGGTGTCGTACAATAACACCGCATCCCCGCCACCGCGAGCTACGCGCGGAGTGGGGATGCGGACCCCGAGACGACCGTCCATGACGCAGCATGAGTGAAAGTGAAGTCCCGCTGAGCCGTGCGCCCGAACTATGCGGCGTTGTACAACCACACCGCACCCCCGCCACCGCAAGCAACGCGCGGAGTGGGGATACTGTTGCACACCCGACCGGGATTATAAGGAGGTACCAAATGGCTCACTTAACACACACGACGAAGAGATCACGAACACACCAGACATTCGTGAGAGACGAGACACGACACTCGATTCGAGATCAGACAGTCTACTTCAAAGACGATCATGACACCCACTCCGACAAAACTCGACAGTCTCAAGGACTTCCAGACGCTCATCAACCGCCTGGAAAAAACAATTGAAAGACAGGATCGCAAAATCAAAGAACTTTCCACCCAACTTGCCGCCGCCATCAAAGCAAGAGGACCAAGAAAACGGAAAAAAACAAAAAAGACCGACCTGACTCAAGAAGGAGAATCCTCAACTTCTTCCGAAGAAATGGATCTTGAGGAATCACAACCGCCCGCCGAAACGCCACAACCACCCGCCGAAACGCCAAGACCGCCCGCCGAAACGCCAAGACCGCCCGCCGAAACGCCAAGACCGCCCGCCGAAACGCCAAGACCGCCCGCCGAAACGCCAAGACCGACCGCCGTAACGCCAAGACAGCCCGCCTCAACATCGAAGCCGCATGCCGCAACTCCTGTGACAACAGCAACGCCACCCAAACAACTAAGTCAACCACAGATTACACGCTATTCACCCACAAATCACACCACCCGGTCTCCAATCCCACCAATCATAATCTCATCCCCCACGCCCTACAAAAAAGTAGTGGAAACTATGAAAAAATCTATCACCCACTTCACGACTAAACAAACCAACAACGGCATTAATATCGCCGTCTCCACACCAGACGATTACAGAAAGGCGACTACGGCTCTTAAACTAGCCAAAATCCCTTTCTACACATATTCTCTCCCAGAGGACAAACCCCTAAAAGTTGTCCTCCGAGGAATCCCCACCTCTCTTTCCCCTGAGGAAATAAAAGAAGCCCTCACCGAACAGGGCTTCGCAATCGCTGAGGTCATCCGCATGTCCTCAAGAACGACAAAAATCCAATACCCAATGGTACTAGTTAAGTTAACCAAATCTGACCAGCAAAAAGCTCTATTTCAACTGGATTCCCTCCTCCACCTGAAAATAACGGTGGAGAGCTTAAACCAGCCGACCAAAGCCGCTCAATGCCACCGTTGCCAACGGTTCGGCCACGCCGCACTGAATTGCGCAATGGAATACGCATACGTCAAGTGCGCAGCCGACCACCCCACCTTCAACTGCACAAAGGACGCAAAGTCAGCGCCAAAGTGCATCAACTGCGGCGGAGCTCATCCGGCCAGCTACAAAGGCTGCCCGAAATGGCCGGCGCCCAAAAATCCCCCCAAATACGCCACTCCACCGCCAACCCCACTGCCAACCCCACCTCCACCGACTCGTCCAGTCACCCTACAGACGAAATATAGCCAGGTTTTAAAACCAACTCCCCCCCCAACTTTCTCTCCCGAGCTAATAGCTCAGATCACCGCAATGGTCATTCAGACCCTGGCGACAAACCCCTCTTTCAATGGCAGTAAATAAAGCCAGCTCTCTCACCCTGGTATATTGGAACGCCAACGGCCTCACCCACCGAATTCTCGAACTCAGACAATTTATAAAAACGTACAATACTGACATACTACTAATTAACGAAACACATCTCCGCCAATCCAACGCACCTAACATCCCAAATAACATCCTATATAAAAATGACAGAATCCACAGCAGGGGCGGTGGTACCGCAATATTTATCAAAAAATCTATCGCCCACAACAGAATCCCCACCCCCGACCTACTACAATCAGAAGCCACAATCTTACAAATACCCACCACTGACTCGGGCACCTTCAAACTAATAGCATATTATAGTCCACCCAACTCACCCATCGACTACGACGATCTAAATAAACTTTTTTGCGACAACACTCCCACAATCGTAGCCGGCGACTTCAACGCCAAGCATCCCTTCTGGAATTGCCCACGCGCCTCCCGCAAAGGTAACGACCTCTTCAACTACGCCTTCAACTCTAACGTTTGCGTAATCGGCCCTCCCGAACCCACTTGCTATAGCGCAATCGGACGTCGCCCATCCACTATAGACCTTCTAGCCCACAGCAACTTTCCATGGTCGATCGAACTCCACGCCATAAGCGACCTCTCTTCTGACCACAACCCGGTTCTGGTCAATCTCTCAAACCCTTTTGACAACACCCGGCCCCATACAGCTGAATCCCCCGGGATTTCAAAATTCACACACTGGCTAAAATTCAAATTTCACTTAGAAACAAACACTATAATCCCACACTTCTTAGCCACTAACGAACAAATAGACTCAGCAGTACAATCTCTTACAAACAACTACACAGCAGCATTAAACTTCGCGGCCACTCCAACTACCAATACAAGTACCCGCCCCCGCCTAGACCCTGAGACCAGACTGTTGATCTCCACCAAAAACCACTTTCGCAGACGCTGGCAACGCTACGGTGACCCAGCGGACAAAATAGAAATGAACAAACACCAAGCGATAGTCAGAAAAGCGCTTCGAGATTTCCACAACAAGCAATGGGACCAAAAAATCAATTCTCTGGCCACCCAAGATAATTCCCTATGGAAATTAGCTAAATCGCTCAAAAAACCCTCCCCATACACCCCACCACTGCATACCTCCAACAGGGGACTGGTATACACGTCCACGGAAAAACAGAAGCTTTCGCAGACTCTCTTCAAGAGCAATTCACGCCCAACCCTGCCCGCAGAGGACACAACACATTCACAGACTCGGTAAACTCCACCGTGTGCTCAATTAACTCAAAAACTCCGTCGGACAAAATTAAATTAACATCTCCGGCTGAAATATACTGTTTCATCCAGAACCTTTGGCCCCACAAAGCCCCCGGATTAGATAACGTCCCCAACAAGGCTCTGACATATTCTCCCAAGAAAACAATCGTCACAATAACCAACATCTTCAACGCAGCTTTGCGCAATCGGTACTACCCCCCAGCTTGGAAATCTGCTATTGTAATAATCCTCCCAAAGCCCAACAAAGACCCAAAATTTCCTCAAAACTACCGCCCCATCAGCCTTCTATCCTCTATCAACAAACTGTTCGAGCGAGTGATCCACAGACGTCTCACCACACTGACACGCGAGCTGAAAGTTCTTCCGGACGAACAGCACGGGTTCAGAGAAAACCACAACACATTACACCAACTCTTGCGCGTAACCGACACCATAGCGAACAATTTCAACCACAAATCTTCCACAGTAGCCGTATTTTTTGACATATCCCAAGCCTTCGACAGGGTATGGCATGAAGGCCTCTTGTACAAACTCCACACATTTAACTTCCCCACTAGCATTATCCAGCTGATAGCTTCATTTTTAGATAGCCGCACATTTCAAGTGCGATTCGAGGGCTGCCTCTCGGCACCCAGACAAATCAAAGCAGGAGTACCTCAAGGCTCCATAATCTCGCCGCTACTGTTCAATATCTTCACGTCCGACGTTCCCAAACCATCCAACCGTCACACCATACTTGCACTCTACGCGGACGACACTGCGCTTTTAAGCTCGTCCAAATCTATTCCTCTTGCCATTTCGCGTGCTCAAAAAGAAATAGACAAATTAGAATTATGGTACGCCAAATGGCGTTTTAAAATTAATCCAGAGAAAAGCCAAGGACTAATATTCACAAAAAAAAGTTGTACAAGCCCACCCAGACTTAAAATTAGAAACACCCCAATTCCTTGGTCAACCCAAGTCAAATACCTCGGCCTCACCCTAGACAAAAAATTGACCTGGGGGCCCCACATAGCTAACACGGCAAGAAAAGCTACAGCCGCCTACGGAGCCCTATACCCACTCATAGGAAGACGTAGCGTCCTCAACCCAAAAAACAAACTATTGCTTTACAAAGCCATCATCAGACCCACTTTAACATACGCCTCCCCTATATGGGGTACAGCAGCCCTAACTCATATCAAAAAGATGCAAGTATGCCAAAACAAGATTTTACCACAAGTGTAAAAGCGCCATGGTTCGTAAGGAACGAACAAATACATAACGACACAAACACGCCATACCTCTTTGACCACATTCTCAAACTAGCTCAACAGTTCTACAGGCACATCCCTAAGATAGACAACAATTCCATTAAACACCTAGCGGACCTAGATCCAAACACCATCCCCCACAAACACAAACGCCCACAAGGTATCCTAACCCGCCAACTACCAACCACCTCCACTCCCATTACCGCAAACCCAGCCCAACCCATATCTAAACAACAGATAAAACACAGATAATACATACATTATCTTTTCAGACAGACAAAGGTGTAAAAGGATCAACATCCACGGTACACCAAAAACGACATGATCAAGGAGCTCACTTAACACATTCTACTCAGGACTTCTGACACTGCAACACTCACTGGACTACACGGATTCTACACCTCGCCTCCTGTCTGAGCAACCATCTCCAGGACACGCGCTCGAGGTTTAATATCGACGACTGTCGAAGGATCCCAGTCAACACGTGTCAAGAACGTACCGGACGATTTCATAAGGGCCACTTTGTACAGTTCGCTGTACAAACGTCCTATCACAGATCGTCAACCGGACTGCCGATAACAACAAAACAGAAGCGTAACCCCACGACCGCTTCAGATCTATGATAATTCCAAAAGAGTTTCTCAACTAATATTTACGCCACGATTGTAATATTTATCTATTATTATTATTTTTGTTATTAGGCGTAGCACTTGGATTTAGCGGTATGATAACAAGTCTCCCAGGATTCATTTCACCAGCAATAGTCGGATGGTTAACGCTAAATAACGTGAGTATAATAAAATACGCAACAATCCTCAAGCCTTTTTACTTATTGTACTAATTGTCAAACTTTTCAGCAAACTGCAGAACAATGGAAAATAGTGTTTTTAATATCAGCCGCCCAGCTTATAATTTCGGGAATTATTTACGTTATGTTTGCAGATTCTGATCTTGCCAAGTGGAACGATTATGGCCAGAAAGAGGTACATGTTCATCAGTTTAATTTTAATAAATATGTGTTATAAAATATATTTTTTGTAGATAAATGAAAACGTACAAGAAATGGAAACTTTTCTACCCAGCGGCGAATCCAAAACTGTTATCTTTTCTTTGGAAAATCATATTGATAGAAGAGTAGAACAGAAAATATAATAGTGCCTTCAATGTAGTGCCTCAAACTACATTACTTCTGTGGATACTAAAACGGTTATTATATTGTTGTTGATTTTATATAAAATCTTTATTTTCTTAACTGACTGTAAATACTAATTTATTGATAAAATAATGTAGAATTGTTTTGTTATAATATTATTATATACCATATTATTGTGTACTATTAAACCTCAATATTATTATAACAGTATACAATTTATTGAAATGTGATAAATATTAAATAATCATAATATAAATCGAAGACTCAAACCGTTGTTTTATTATCAACTTAGACTTGCCTCGGTTTTTTGTGCTTTGGAACTGCTAATACATACCGTTTAATGGACGTAGGTTCAAGCTGATAAATCTTCCAAGATGCTCGGCTTTCACTTTGACGATCCATCAGTTATTCGCGTCCTCTATGACACCTTAATTCGTAGCATTCTTGAATCGGGATCTATAATTTGGAATCCTCGAATAACCAAATATTCCCTTTTAGTGGAAATGATTCATAAAAGGTTTTTAAGATATCTGTTCAAAAGGACATATGTTCTTATATCCCAGCGCCTTTCTTTTAGGAGCGTTGGGATACGATTCGCTGAGGTCTCGCATAAAGTTGTATGTCGCTAAGCATTTTTTCAAATTGCTGAAGGGTACTGTCAACAATTAAGCTATTCTCGAGAAATTCCAGTTTTAGGTTCCAAAGCGTCTTCGAGAATCACAATCGCGTCCTTTTTTGATAGCCCCGACTCGAAAATGTCTGTGGCCAACCGGTTCCTTAATACGCTGGCATTACACATTGACCTGTTTAATGTTAGCTACGAAGAGCTGATCCAGTTTGTATCATTTCATTTTGATATTTATGATTTTTTATTTTATATATAGCACTCCATACAGACGCACACATACAAAATACACATAGGGTTACCGCTTACACCGTTTGCCAATATAATTAAAAAAGCGTATAATAAACAGATAATAAAAACAAGGTTAAGCTTCGGGATTTATTGTTTGTTCACATCAGCTGTAAGAATTACAGAAATAAAAAAAAAATTAGATTAACAAAATAATTACAAATTCAGATGTAAAAATAATCAACTTAGACATACCAAAGATTGACGTTTTATGAAATGAAATTAGTATTTTATATATTACTAGTGGTGTTTCATTTAACAATAAAATACGAATATGCCAATCAAAATACAAGTAAATAAATCAGGGCTGTGGAGTCGTTAAAAAAAAACACGACTCCGACTCCGATATTTACCAACTACACGACTCCGACTCAAAAAAGTTTAATTTTATCAGGTTGTTTTCCTACCTTTGCAAATAGGCAAATTTTTCATGTATGGCATAAAAATAAAACAGGATCAAACTTTATTAATTATTTATTCGAATTTATTCTTAAAAACAACATTGCTTCTATTAAATCTGTATTCGTAGAAGCTCTCAAATCAGAATTAAGGATTTTAAGAGCGGAAAATAACCGCTCTACGGATACTTGGGTTGGCGGCAATGCTGTAACGGTCAACGCTGAATCTTTTACTATTTCTGGATACCGCTGTATTGCCATTTCAACGTTTAAATTATAAGCTCCGTCAATTTTTTCCACCATTTTCAGGGCATCGTAAAATTCATTTTTAAATTTTGAAATAGAGTCTCCTTCCTGTAGTATACTGGGACTCAAACGAGGACGTTTTATTTTCTCTTGTTCATTGAGATATTTCTCAAAATCGTCTTCAGATTCAGCGGTTTCGAATGAAGATGATAATTCAAGTATTGATTGCTCAAAACTGCCTGATGTCGTCTCGTTTCCCACTCGAAGGCCTTTCATACGAATGGTTAATTCAAACAGAGCGTTCTTAGCTCTATTTATTTGTTCTTCCGTCAATATGGATTGAACCATGGGGTCAACATAAATTCCAGCCAATAGAATATCATTGTCCAGTAAATGTTTTTCTCTGCATAGCATGGCGTTTTTTATTCCATCAGCAATAGTATTACTCTGAATTTTAGACAAATGAAAAATAATGCTCTTCCACTCCTTGAAAAATTTACCAGGAGTCAAGTCTTCTGCTTGCAACACTTTTGTAACGATATAAGGATAGCGAAGCAAAACTTCAAGTTCCTCTACTTCTTTCCATTGCAACTCAGTCATAGTCACGTTCGGGTTGGCCATGTCCTCGAGGTAAAATTTCAGCTCAATAAGTCGCTGAATCATTAAATATGTACTACCCCATCTAGTAGCTTGATCCAAAATCGCCCCCTTTCCAGCTCTTCGCTTTATTATGGCATGTATTTTTGGTGTTCTGGCGGCAATTGCGACGTTTCGTACATTTTCACAGATACTTGTCGCTTGCACATCTCTCAAGCCGTCATGGATTGCTAATTGCAACGTATGTACTGCACATCACATGTGATGGATCTTATAAAGTTCAGAAGCGGCATCACCAAATATATCACCCAAAATGCAATAATCATCCATAATACCATATTCATCGATATCGTCTTCCACTTCCGACTCAATTGTACTTAGCATATTGCGAGCATAGTCTGTCACGATTGATAAAACTTGTTTTATTTTAATATTAAGCTCTTGCAGAACATCCATCATAAGTTTTTTTAAATAATCGCTTGAGTGGTTGGATTTAGTGTCCTTGACTGTTATAATTTCTTTTTGATCATCAACGAATTGAGCATTAATGCCCAAGTAATTTACCCGATGACGTGTACATGTGTCCATTTTAAATAAATTAACTTTCCGTGTAATTGATTTTTTAGTTCATTTTTCTGTTTTTTAGCGTCCTCCATTACTATATTTCGTACACTGCTTCTTTCTAAGGATATCCCAACTTTACGAGCCATTTCACCGTTCAATTTAATGAAAGCTGGACTGGAGAAAAAAGTGAGAGGCAAAGAATTTTTAAACACCATTTCACTGATGCAGTTCTTAAATTTGTCGGCCGTCATAGACACGGTAACATTTTCACTTGTAAAATACTTAGTTACTAACACTTGACGATTCGGATTAACACTTGCTTTTAAACTAGCGTTGTCTTTCTCACAAATGATCCTATATAAATTAGGATGATGGCGTTGAATATGACGTTTCATATTCGATACCCTACTGGGCGCACTAGATCCTTTCCCACCGAAAGCACTGATTTTTATGCCACAGATTTGGTTTTCAGAGTCATCCTCAGCTTGACATACAAAAAATAGATCGTCTTCAGTTTTCTCAAAATAACCGTGGATTTTTTTCTCGATTCCTGAGACATCTAAAACAAAGGGGATTTTAAAATTTTTATTTACTATAACTATAATAAAAAATTAAATATGTTGTTATTATAAAGAAAACGTACCTCTGATCCTTGGAATTAAAACACAGAAATGGAAAGTAATTTGTAGCGGGCAGACGTGATTGATGCAAAACAATGACTAAACAAAGAAAAAATGCTCGAATTTTACCGAGCAAATAAATGTATGCAATTCGAGTAACAGATGAAACAAATATATCGGATCTCGCTTTTCGACATAAGAAAGAAAGAGACCAAAAATTTTTGCGTTGACTTGTATGCATTGGATTTTGGTGATCCACTGTCTCGGTGCAACTCATGGCACCTACACGTTTAATATTCATACGCTATACACATTCATTATTACGCAATTAAAATTTCATAAATTTCGTAATTAAAAAAATGCATTTTATAAAAAAATGGTGAGAGTCGCTCATTTTTCACGACTCCGACTCCGACTCCGGCCAAAACCCCACGACTCCACAGCCCTGAAATAAATACATGCAGTCTTCGCTATCACCACTACGTCAATGAAATAACACCATTTACTGTTTATATTGATATTACAGTAATACCCCAAAGTTACGCGATAGGTGGGACCGACGAAAATCGCGTAAGTCGGGGTAAAAATTTGCTTATAAATACATATGAATATTGTTTAATTGGGACCAAAGACTAACAAAAATACTGGTTTTTATAAGAAAATATTTAATAAAATTGCAGTTATTTATACAAAAAATAATTGAGTTACACGAAAAAGTTATTTCAATGCTTTCATAAAATCTAACAAATTCGTCTGATGACATCTTTTTTCTCGCAGAATTTATTCGTAGTAAGCTAATATATTTTTATTCCTTGCTTTGTGGTTGCAATTCGATCTTCGTTAATGTCTATGCTTTTTAAGATTTTTAAAACATTTTCAATAGAGCTGAGATCTTCTCTCAAGCTTGCAATAATTGTCATCTGTTTTTGTGGCGAAGCTGGGTCTGAAGGGTCGGATTCCTCAATGTCGTTTTGCTCACACATCTCTATAAACTCGTCGATTGTCAGCTACTGACTATGCGACTCCAGCGACTTGTTAACATCATCACCGTCACAACTTCTTCTATCACATGCCTGACATTTCTGTTTCATTATGAAAAAAAAATAGGCAAAGCTTCTTCCAGACAATACTCAATGTCTTTTTTTAAATTTCAACTAAGAATAGCGGGGGGCAGTGTAGCCAAACGAAAAAATCAAGAACTGCGTAACTATGAGTTCGCGTAAGCCGGGGGATTACTGTATTGTACTTACACTCGACTTATAATAAAATATACATTTTTAATTATTTTTTATTGTTATTAGTCTGTCACTTGAAAATTTTATTAAAATTATTCAGGTCCGTGATAAAGTTTAAAAGATGAAACTACACAGTCACGTTACAGGAAACACGTGTATCTGGACATACGCATTTTTTTTCATTTTTTGTGCACAAACATAACGTTGTTTACATAGATGTGGAGTTTTTTCGGTTGCTTCTAATAAAGCTGGCATATGATTTGCAATGTCTCTAGATGTTGTACTTCGCTACGCCACTGCTAGACAGCATCATATCGGTTTTGTCAATACTACCCATATTTTTATTATAATCAATTATGCAAGTTGGTTTAGTGACTGGCCTGTGGTAAGATTATTTTTACCAGTTGGTAAAAAAGAATCGTCGTGAAGTGTGAAGTCAATGTATGAATTCACGTTTATCGTGCCATTTTAGAGCTAATAAAGGTCCGCGATGTTGTGATTCGTACTGCCCTTTCTTCAATTTATCAGTGAATTTTGGCATCTTTTTGCAAATTTTTCTGACAGTTCCATAGGCACTGGCTTTATTAGCATGAAGATGCTCAAACAATGACAGACTACTGTACCAATTGCCTGCTCAAAGATTGTGACCTTTGCCAACATAATCTTTAAGTAGTGTCGTAACCATAGCTCCTGAAATTCCTAAGCCCTGTTCGTCAGTAATGTCCGTCCCCTGGCCACAGTATATAATAAAGTCTATTATATAATTAGACAGTTGAGAAACGTCAATATAAAGTCATTGAATTGCTATAAATTGGCATGTCGTAAAACACTTTTAGTTTTCAATGCTATTCCTACACTATGAGTTTTCATATGTTGTGAAAGATATTGTTTAAATTTGAATGCTTTTCCGCATACTACACATTCAAAGTTATAAATATAGCTATGAGTTAACATGTATTTAGAAAGCAATTTTTAAGTTTTTTTAAATTTAAAACGTCCAACATTACTATGAGTTTTTGTATGAAATAAAAGATATTTTTTAAGTTTGAATACTTTTCCGTATATTTTACATATAAAATCACAAATATTGATATGGGTTGGCATATGTCGTGAAAGAATATGTTTACTTTTAAATGCTCTTCCACATTTTTCTCATTCAAAATGACGAACATCGCTATGAGTTTTTGTATTAAGTAAAAGATATTGTTTAAGTTTAAATGGCTTCCCGCATATTTTACATTTAAAGTCACAAACATTGTTATGAGTTGGCATATGTCGTGAAATAATTAGTTTACTTTTAAATGCTTTTCTACATTTTTCACATTTAAAACTACGAGTATCGTTATGAGAGATTGACTTTGGTTTTGAATGCTTTTTACATTTTCATATTCAATCACGAGTAACGCTATGACTTTTCATATGTTGTAAATAATAATGTTTAGTTCTATATGCTTTCCCACATTTTTCACATTTAAAGTCACGAGTAACGCTATGAGTTTTCGTATGTTGAAAAAGATGATTTTTAGTTTTAAATGCCTTTCCACATTTTTCACATTCAAAGTCACGAACAATACTATGAGTTTGTATATGTCTTGAAAGATGTCGTTTAGTTATAAATCCTTTTCCACATTTTTCACATTTATAGACACGAGTAACGCTATGACTTTTCATATGTTGTAAATAATAATGTTTAGAACTATATGCTTTACCACATTTTTCACATTTAAAGTCACAAGTAATGCTATGTCTTTTTATATGTGATAAAATACATTGTTTACTTTTATATGCTTTTCCACATTTTTCACATTCAAAACTACGAGTATCACTATGAGATCGCATATGTCTTGAGAGACAGTCTTTAAATTTGAATACTTTTTTACATTTTTCGCATTCAAATTCACAAGTGACGATATGACTTTGCATATGTCGTAAAAGATAATATTTACTTTTATATGCTTTTACACATTTTTCACATTTAAATTCACAAGCAACATTATGACTTTGAATTTGATGTATTAAAAGACCAAGTTTAGATTTAAATGCTTTTCCACATTTGTCACATGTAAAGTTACAAACATAGCTATGATATTTCATATGTCGTGAAAGAGATATTTTATTTTTATATACTTTTCCACATTCTTCACATTTAAAGTCACAAACATAGCTGTGACATTTTATATGTTGTGAAAGACGTTCTTTACTTTTAAATGCTTTTCCACATATTTCACATTTGAAGTCACAAATATCGCTATGAGTTAACATGTGTCTAGAAAGAAATTTTTTATGATTTCCTTCTTTGCCACATATTTCACATTTAAATTGACAAACATTGTTATGAGTTTTTGAATGAGTTGAAAGATATTCTTTACATTTGAATGCTTTTCCACATTTTTCACATTCAAAATGACGATCATCACTATGGGTTTTCATATGAAATACAAAATATTTTTTAATTTTGAATGCTTTTCCGCATATTTTACATTCAAAATTACGAATATCGCTATGAGTTTTAATATGTTTTGAAAGATTATTTTTAACTTTGAAAGCTTTTCCGCATATATTACATTCAAAGTCATTAACTTCGCTATGAGTTGGCATATGTTCTGAAAGAGTTGTTTTACTTTTAAATGCTTTTCCACATTTTTCACATTCAAAATGACGATCATCACTATGGGTTTTCATATGAAATACAAAATATTGTTTTTTGAATGCTTTTCCGCATATTTTACATTCAAAATTACGAATATCGCTATGAGTTTTAATATGGTTTGAAAGATTATTTTTAGCTTTGAAAGCTTTTCCGCATATATTACATTCAAAGTCATTAACTTCGCTATGAGTTGGCATATGTAGTGAAAGAGTTTTTTTACTTTTAAATGCTTTTCCACATTTTTCACATTCAAAATCACGATTATCGTTATGAGTTTTCATGTGTTTTGAAAGATATCGTTTAAATTTGAATGCTCTTCCACATTTTTCACATTTAAAGTCACGAACATTACTATTCATTGCTATTCCACATTGCAAATTATTAGATATTTCTCTTTCTGGTTTCTAAAATAAAAATTGTATTCGGTAGTATAAATATCGAAATAAATACAATATTGGGCTCTTACTTTAGTGTCGTTGTAAATTGTGTGAGACGAAAGGTTCAGTATAAGTATATCTTTAACATCGTGCATTTCTGAAACGATTAATTAATTAATCAACAATTGCTTACACATTCAAATGTGACACATTCAAATAAATATTTTTACCTATTTCGAACAAGTCGTCTACATCTTCTTGGATCGTATCTTCACTGCTATCGTATTCGCGTTTTACAGTCATCAACTTTAAAACGAACAATTAAAACCATTATTTAAGATCACATGCATCAACAAATACAATTGTTCGTTACCTCTACTTCACCTTGAATTGTTTCAAAGTCAGCTTCTGCAAACAAATGTCCTTCGTTTAGATTGTTAAATATAAAGAAATAAAAGAAAATAGTACCGGTTTTAATAAACGCCATTGTGACAGTTGGTTACCAACGTTTGGTCCAAATGCGAATAATTGTTGAGTATGGCTTGTTGAAATTATCATGAGCCTTCTAAATATTAAAATAATATTTTTCAAATGTGATATATTTTTTTTAAATATGATAAACAATAATCTCCGATATAGCATTTGAGAGATTACTTTTAAACGGTTCATGGACACAGAGTCTCTTTAAATTTCAAAATGTATAAGCATATCATCAGGCCAATTTCCATAGCATCAGGGGCGGATTCAGGATTTTTCCAAAGAGCGCGATGTTTTGCTGAATGCAATCACTATAGATTATCACTTTTTGTATATATCTACACCAGGGTTTCCCAAACTTTTTCAGCGACGGAACACTTGGCAAATCCGAAAATTTTGGCGGAACACTTAGCTTATTTTTTAGGCTAGGTAATTCATAATAAAATAAAACATGTTATTAAAGAAATGTTATTAAATTTATTTAATAAACATAAAAACACAAATAAATAAAACTCCTATTGACTGATGATTTTGGGTTTTTAAATAACAATTTTTTTATATCAGGCACAATTTTGGTTAGTTGTATTTTCATATCTGCCGTGGCGTAGAGTCTATTTCTGTATTTTGTTTTTGTTGCAATATACTTTAAAAATCCCACTTCGCATAAATACGTCGTGAAAAAACGGAAGTAAACAAACCAGAACTTGTTTTGACACCTTCAGTCAGACTCGCCCAGAAATTATTTAATGGTTGATATTTTTGTTTCAAATCAGAGTCATTAACTAAATTCTCCTAATCCCTTAAGCCCACTGGTTTTACTGTTACGGAAAATGGATTCCGAACCCAGGAATCGTCCTTACTAGTATTCGGAAAATATTTCGAAAGAGTTATTTTCAAATAATATAGGTGTTCTAAAAATACTTGTGAAACTTTTTTATCTACTTGAAAATTTAATTCATTTAAACATTTATATCCAAGACAGGAAAACAATCAGAATTATTAGATTCAACCGATAAAATCTTAAATTGTAATTTTTTATCAAAAGATTCAATTTTATCTCTCATATTAAAAATTGTAATACTTTTTTCTTGTAATTATAAGTTACCATCATTTCACTCTGTAAAAATATCCGCCAGATATGCAGATGTATCAACCAGGAAGGATTTGTCAAAACTTTTAGAAAAAAATGTTGCAAATTATTTTGTGCTTTCAAGAAGACTAATAATTCATTTCGAAGTTCATAAAGTCTTAATAGTACTTTTCCTCTGGATAGCCATCTCACTTTAGTATGTAATAAAAGTGCTTCATGTTCACTACCCATTTCATCGCACAAAATTTTAAATAATCTGGATTGAAGTGGTCTAGATTTTACATAGTTTATCATTTTCACGGCTACTTCATAACATTTTTTAAATTTGTGGAAATTTTTTTAGTCAACAGTGCATGCCTATGCAAAATACAGTGACTGCTAGTAGCATATGTAGTCACATAAATAAAATTCGTATAACAAGCACTAATATCGTGTGATTAATTAACAAAAAAAATATTGTTTAAATACGAAAAAATTTTAAAGATAAAAAAAACAACACCGACTTATGAAACTTTTCCCTCCAGATTTTATACACATCAATGTTGAATATTTAACACATATTTTCAAGCTTTTTTATCAGATTTATGAACAATTTTTATGTATTAGCAAGACTAACAATTTTTTTAATCTACTCTAAATTTTTGTGAAATATCTATTTAGGCTCCGCGGAACACATATTTTGGATCCGCGGAACACCAGTGTTCCGCGGAACATAGTTTGGGAAACCATGATCTACACTATACAAAAGTAAATAAAGAAAACATAATTCACACTTATGACTACATTTATAAGTAATAAAACCATAAAGAATAGCGCAAATTATTAAAGAAATACTTTGGTAAAAATAACTACATATACACAATAATAATATTTATTTATTTACATTACATATTTGCATTACCTACTTTAACGAAATATCTGGCATTCTATTATCTTTATATGCATAATTATCAATAATTTATCTAAAGGTGATTCATCTTCAGATTTAGAACTTTTTTTTAAAAAAAAAACACAAATTTGATATTTTCGTATTTTTTAATAATCAATAATTTGATGTATATAATTCCCGGTGCTCTAATACCTAATTTGCATCAGTTGTTCGCTATCCATAATCGTGTAATGACAGACGATATTTCACAATCAGTCAAGACTGATATCCGTCTTCTTGAGAACGCTTTAAGGTGATACGTTTTCCGCAGAAAAAACGATGAATTGCAATAAAAAAGGCTGCTATTGCAATAATAATAGCTTTGGCTAAAAAAAAGGTGTTAAGAAAAAACGATGGACTAAAGAATGGCTTCTGAAAAAAGATCTCTACACACATCTGAACTTATTGAATGAAATAAGAGAATCGAAGGAAGATGAGGACTACGAAAATTATTATCGTATGAAGGATGCCTGTTTTAACCACTTGTTGGAAATGGTTAAGCCATACTTGATAAAACAAAATACGTACATGAGGAATTTGATAAGTGCTAAAAAAAACCTGGTTGTATCCTTACGATACCTTGCTACTGGAAGGAACATTAAAGATTTGAGATTCTCGGTAATAATATCACCAGCTGCTATCAGTCAGGCTATAATGGACCCATGTCAATCACTACTTTATGTTTTTCAGTCTTATATAAAGGTAAGTGAAATAAAATATTAATATAATTTTACATTGTATATTTTACGCACACATCAGTAATATAATATATTAACAAAAAACAACTTGAATAAAAAATAATCAAGTACAAATTGAGCAAATACTGATCTGGCATTGTATATAAATTCACCTTTTTGTGAATCAGTCACAAAAGACAGTGCGGAAGAGGATGGAATAAGTGTAATTTCGTGTTAGTAGTTAGGAGATGGCTGCGTATGTTAGTAATTAGAAGACGTCACGGGTGAAGGAGTGACTGGTATTTTTAAATTTCCCAATTCCGCTTCAAATAATATAGCATCAATTGTCTTTTTGGCACATAACCTTTGAATAGGGTCGAGTCGATTTAAAGTTTCTGACCATTCAAATGCAATTGAGTTGCTGCAATTTTTATTGGGCTTAGATAAATATGCACATGCCCGATCCAATAATTCATTTTGTTTAGCAAGCATACTTTTCTTGATTTTTGTCGAAGAGGTCGGCGGTGGCGGTATGACAGCATTTACAGATGAAATGTATTTTGTACTTCCTGAAGAAGAGCTATCTTGCGATTTAGTTCTTTGTTGTCCTTGTAGTTGGTCTGAAGCAAGAGCCTGTAACAATATTTTTCAATTTATTTTTCAGATGCCGTTAACAGAGGAAGAGTGGAAAAAAATTGCCTCTGATTTTAGGGAAAGATCAATTTTGAAATTGCTTATGTTGCAGTTCAAAAACCGGCACATTCAGGAGCGTTATATTATAACTACAAAGGTCACTATAGCATTGTTCTAATGGCATTAGTAAATTCTAAGAAAGAATTTATAATGATTGATGTCGGTGCTAATGGTCCTGTATCTGATGGCAGTGTACTATTTTCCACAAAATTTTGGAAACTATATTAATAAGGCGAATTAAATATACTAAATACAACGCCAATGCCAAATACAGTTGAATCATTTCCTTGTTTTCATATCAGATGAAGCTTGCACTAGGAAAAAATTTAATTAAATGCGTGCAATACTGAGCGAAAAACATTCTACCGATTGTCACGAGTTAGATCAGTTGTTGAAAGTGCCTTTGGAATACTAAGATCAAAATTTGGAATTTTTAGTACACGAAATTCACCAAACGATGCAAAAATGATAAGAGAAAATTTTTGTCACCATTTCAATAATAAGGGTAAATTGGATATTCGCAAGAATTAATAATAAATATTTGACTTTATTCATTTAGTTAGGTTATGTTGTATTCGTTTTAATAAATGCTTTAAATATTTTAAGCGTTTTTATTTGAAAATAACATACTTGGGGTCGCTCGAATTTCTCCAAAAAACGAAGATATTGAAAGTTCCAACTGTTCGGAGTATCAACAACCTTTCTAAAGCTTCATTTCTCTTATACTTATTTACATAATTCTTATGGGTTTTATTCCAGAGAATAGGCAATGATTCTAATGTAAATATAAACTCTTTCTCTGCCTTTCTGTGTCGAATACTTCAGCCATTTTGTGTGAACCGCTGCACAGCGACTGTGTACGTAAACATTTATAGTACAGTCGCCGACAACTAGTCGACAGTGCATAATAGGTCTTAAACCATGAACTGGCAACCTTTTGTTGTAAGAGGGCCAAATATTTTACGTAGGGATTAGTGCAGGCCGCACTTCGGGTCTTATGTCGTTGCAGTATATCTAAAATATAGTTTTGAATGTAGTCCTTTTTTTACAGAAGAGATAATTAATTTGGAACAAGGAGTACACGATTTAAATAAAGAGAGACCACAATATGATGAATTTCATACCATATATAAAGAAGCTATACAGTTTCCTACCAACTTTTTTGAGTATACAAGAATGAGTGTCGATACTTTTAACTACATACTGAACACTATACGCCTTTTTTTGAAATCAACCGTCCACGTATTATTTCATTAACAGAAAAATTATTTTTAACGTTGAGGTAAGTAACTACTACTTAATCATAGTTACTTGTTAGATGTATTTAATTGAAACAAGTTTTGTAGTAATTGTTTATTAAGGTAATAACGACCAAAAATAATGTAAAAAAAGAATTATTATATGTGTTGAGATTATAGTTTCAGTACCCGTTTGGCTCTCCATAGGCAAACGTTTTCATTTCTTCGAATAATATTTTCTCCTGTTGCATATTTTGGTTTCTATTTCTGGATAGTTCCGACTCCAACTCCATCATTCGTAACTTTTTTTTTCAATGTCTAAATATTCAGCTCAGTTGTAAGGAGTTCGACGTTTTCTAGCTGGTGCGAAATTGTTAGTTGATGTCGACGGTGTTGGTGAAGGCATCGGCTGATCGCTCTGGCTCTCAATAGTGCCATTCTGCAGAAGGACCGCTGTTTACGCCGAATTTTGAATAGATGATAATTTCTTGTTCAGGATTCAAATTTGTAGTATAAGAATTTTGTTTTTCCAAATTTGACTGCAGAGTAATAGTGACCGAGTCCAAGGTTCCACTGTCATTGACAGATTCCCGAGTGAAATTATCTTCTTGGACTACCAGGTTCCTATCAACATCCATGGGTACAATTTCATCTTTTATGAATGATAATAATTTAAAATATTACCATTTAATTTCGACATCAGTTATTGCAGCACTATTAGATAACGGAATCGGTATCTTTTTAAGTTCTTATCTAAGCGTGTCATTCAGACTTTTCCATTTCTTCTTTACATCTGTAAAAATCACAAAAAAATTGAAAATCTAATAGACTTTATTTTATTTTAAAACATTTACATATGTGTATTTAATTTATTTTCATTTGACAACGATGATGCCAAAAGGAAGGTTGTTTTTGTATGTTCATATGGAGATGTGTGTGTATGTACATATGTACAGTCCGTCCAAGATGTGAACGCTCATCGATACAGTATTGATGAGAAATATAATAGGGTGACCATGTGAAATTACAAGTTCAATTAATTTTTCCTTTTTTAATTTAAGTTGTTGAGGAAAATGTAAAATATCACTTTCTTACTTATTTTGTTTATTTATATACATATTTAACTCAAAAACATGAGAGCAGTTTTGGTATCACTCTCCAGGTTGAATATCTGTTCAATATAATATTTAAAAAAATACCAATAGAATATTACAGGATTTTTTTTATTGATTACAAAATAACACAACATGACAATAATTTATAATAAAAATATAACACATTATAATTTTTAGTTCAATTTCAAACGTATGGTCACTCTACTCTTAAAACGGCCCTGATTTAGTATTAGTAACGTTCTCCTATTGGTTTAACAAATTCGCAGAAAACTGTATATATATGCATGCATGCGTACATGCATCCTTATTTCCAACATAACGACGATGAGCGTTAACATCTTGGATGGACTATATATGTATGTGTATGTATGTATGTTCACACATACAGCCTAATTGCCTTAATATAATATTTTTTTATATTTTAGGTTTCTTTTCACCGGATTACCATTCAAGTCCTTAAGGTATTCCTTCAGATTAGGGAAGAATACAATCGCAAAATGTATTTATCAAATTTGTAAAGCTATATGGACAGCACTATTGAATGTTCATATGTCACAACCAGCGGAAGAACAATTAATGAATATATCAAACGAGTTTTTTTTCAAGATGGCAATTCCCGAACTGCATCGAAGCCAAAGACGGCAAACATTTTCGTATTAAAAAGCCTCCAAAATGTGGAAGTGAAAACTACAATTATGAATATTTTTTCTCCACGGTGCTTCAAGGCGTAGGTCGGAGGCAAAGGAAGACAAAGCGATGGGGGGGACGTATTATTTTTAAAAACTGAATAAGTTAATTACGACAGGTAAGTTTAATGTCTCCACCGCAAACTCTCTCGTGATCGAATACAGCATTACCACGTATATTAGTTGGTGATGAAGCATATCCATTAAAAAGTTTCTTAATGCGACTTTATCTGTCGAATATTTTAGATGACGAAAAAATAAATTGTAATAAAAGATTATCCAGAGCCAGAGTCACTATAGAAAATGCCTATGGAATATTGACTAACAAGTGGAGACTATTCCTTAAACCAATTGAAACAAACATGACATATGCTAGATTACTCATAAAAGTGGCATGTTTACTTCATAACATTATAAGAGATAGACACAGAGATGCTGATTTTCATGGTGAATTCAACTACAAGTCTTAATACGCTTCAACGGTCAAGATGCAATAATTGAGCTACTATACACAATCTATTCAAATACGGGATCAATTCAAAATGAACTTTAATCAGTTTTGACTTCATCGTAACAGTTAATAATAAGTTTCTGTAAAGTATATTCCAAACAAGAAAAAAATTTGTAAACAACATAATGTCAATGAGCTTCAAGTTTTAATATTTTTTGTCGTCAATTTTTGTGTTGAAAAAGACTTTTTTCTTTTTAGGACACACTTTACTTTATTATATTACGTATACTTCATTTTGCTAATAATAATAATAAATAAAACTCACCTGGACAGCCTGGAAAAAGAAGTTTAATTTCTTCTCATAATTTTTTTGCGATATTTTTAAATTTATGTTGTGGATGTGAACTCAGTTTTCATTTTGAGCTGGACTGAAGCGAAAAAACAATTTTTTTTTTTCTCAACGCTGACTCACAGAGCTTCCTCTTCTAACAGGTCACGTGAGGCGACTATTTCGTGCACCTTCTAGAACCTTCTCGAACATTTGTTCTCGACGCCCATAGAAATCGCGCATCGGACCATCCGACGCTCGTGCAAATTCGCTCGTAGCAAATTTCGCTGCGACTTGCAGCGCTACTTTGTGACCCTGTAGTCATTGACTCATATATTTGAAATTGTCGCTCGAGCGTCGCGGCTTTTGGCCTTCGGGTTATTGTGCAAGTTCTAACAGAGAGACTATCGTTTTCAAACTATTTTTTTGTTCTGGGCATACTTTCTCCACAATAGCTAAGACACACTCTTTTACAAGTTCACTGTCGGTAAATGGGCAACCATACTTTGTAGCTGGCAAAAACAGCTGAATCGCTTGTATCTGTCACAACTTTAAAGGTGTTCTGCTGATTTTTGAGTGAGAATCTTGCAGGCCACACCAAAACGCCTGGCGGGTTGCCGACTGGTGGTTTAGACGAACGCATTAATACATGCGCATGGCAGTGCACAAGTTAATCATGGGCAAGAAATAAAATCATTTATAAAAACTTAACTGATATTGATCTCCGAAACCCACTTTACCGACAAAAGCTATATAAGAATACTAAATTATTCTATATATCATACTAATCATTTAGACCGGGGGTGGCCAGCCTAAATGATCTTACAGGCCACTTTGGAAATGCATCATAACTCTGCGGGCCACATATAAAATTATATATCTCCATATTAGATTTAGATACACTAGACATTTTTTTGCCAATGCTTTTGGTTGGCCACCCTTGATTTAGACGGTACTGCTCATGGAGGTTCGGCGATCATAGATAAAAATTGAAATTATATACAAATACATTTTTACAAGTAGATGTATGTATTGTAATTCTACTAGTGAAAATATAATTTCACTGATAGGCGCTAGTGAAATTATTGTATATGCTGCTTCTAAACTGGCATTGAAATTTAATTAGACAGTTGAGCAACGTCTATTTGCTGTTCAATACATATCGCTATAAATTGGCACGTGTCATATAACAATTTTAGTTTTCAATGCTATTCCACGTTCAAATTGCTGACTATCACCATGAGTTTTCATATGTCGTGAAAGATGTTTAAATTTGAATGCTTTTCCGCATACTTCACATTCAAAGTTATGAATATTGCTATGAGTTAATATGTGTTTAGAAAGCAATTTTTTAGTTTTGCTTGTTTTTTCACATATTTCACATTTAAAATGAACATCGCTATAAGTTTTGGTATGAAGTATAAGATATTGTTTAAGTCTAAATGCTTTTCCGCAAATGTTACATTTAAAGTCACAAACACCGCTATGAGTTGATATATGCTGTGAAAGCATATGTTTAGTTTTAAATGCTTTTCCACATTTTTCACATTCAAAGTTTCGAACATTGCTATGAGTTGGTATATGCCGTGAAAGCATTTGTTTAGTTTTAAATGCTTTACCACATTTTTCACATTCAAAATGACGAACATCACTATGAATTTTCATATGAAGTACAAGATATTGTTTAAATTTGAATGCTTTTCCGCATATTGCACATTCAAAGCCACAAACATCGCTATGAGTTGGCATATGTTGTGAAAGACTATGTTTACTTATAAATGTTTTTCCACAAATATCACAATTGAAATGGCAAACATCACCATGAGTTTTCATATGTTGTGAGAGAGACTGTTTATATTTGAATGCTTTTCCGCATATTTTACATTTAGAGTTAAACACATCGCTATGACTTAACATATGTTGTGAAAGAAGTCGTTTAGTTTTAGATGCTTTCCCACATTTTTCACATTTAAAATGGCGAACATCGCTATGCCTTGTCAAATGCTGTAAAAGACAGTCTTCAAATTTAAATGCTTTTCTGCATATTCCACATTCAAAATCACAAACATCGCTATGAGTTTTCATATGTTTTGAAAGACAACATCTAAGTCTGAATGCTCTTCCGCATATTTCACATTTAAATTTTTTTTTTGACTTCTAAAATAAAAATTGTATTCAGTAGAATAAATATCGAAATAAATAGAATATTGGGCTCTTACTTTAGTGTCATTGTAAATTGTGTGACACGAAAGGTTCACTTGAAGTATATCTTTAACATCGTGCATTTCTGAAACGATTAATTAATTTATCAACAATTGCCTACACATTCAAATGTGACACATTCAAATAAATATTTTTACCCATTTCGAACAAGTCGTCTACGTCGTCTTTGATTGTATCTTCGCTGCTATCGTATTCGGGTTTCACATTCATCAACTTTAAAACGAACAATTAGAACCATTATTTAAGATCACATGCATTAATATAATTGTTCGTTACCTCTACTTCACATTGAATCGTTTCGACGTCAGCTTCTGCAAATAAATATCCTTCGTTTAGATTCTTAATTATAATGAAATAAATGAAAACAGTACCGGTTTTAATAAGCGCCATTGTGACAGTTCGTTACCAACGTTTGGTCTAAATGCGACTAATTGTTGAGCATGTCCAGGAAACAGGGAAAGTTCGATAAATGTAATATTGTATTTATAAAATAAATATGATGAAAATCATCTCAGTAATAGTATTTCTAAGATTACTTCAAAAAGATTATTGGACATAGGTCCCTTTGAATTTCAAAATGTAAGAGCATATCTTTAGACTAATTTTCATAGCATCAGGGGTGAATTCAATCATTTTCTGAAGAAGGCGCGATGCTCTGAAAAATAATATTATTTCCCATAATTATTTAGTATAAGTTTTGCTAAAAGCAATCACTATTGCTTAGCATATTTTATTTGTATATAACTACATTATAGAAAAGTAAAAAAAATGTAGTATTTGCATTAGTTCCTTTAATAATAATAAATCTGCCCTAATCAATAATTTCATATAAAGAATAGTCTAACTTTAGTTTCTGAACTTTAAAAAAAATAGTTCGCTTAGTAGACAGACCAATCTTGGCGTCGTATTGCAGCAAGGCTGTGACTGAATTGCATACCGATGCCAGTAAATTGGGCCTGGGTGGTATTTCACTTCAGTTACAGGAGACGGGCGACCTGAAGGTTATTTTGTATTTCAGTCGAGCCACAACAAAAGCTGAAGCCATGTATCACAGCTATGAACTGGAGACGTTAGCTGTGGTAGAATCCATAGAGATTTAGGGTGTATCTGTTGGGTGTACATTTCAAAGTGATAACTGATTGCTCGGGAGTTAGGGCTACCCTGCTGAAGAGAGATTTAGTGTCTCGTATAGCTAGGTGGTGGCTAGCGATTCAAGAGTACGATATGGAGGTAGAATATCGTCCCGGGGAGAAGATGCGACATGTGGATGCCTTGAGTCGGAATCCTACAACTATCAATCTGATCGATGGTACTGAGGCAGATTGGTTTTTATTAGTACAATTGAAGGATGAAAAAGCTCAAGAGATTATCAGAGCATTAGAGCATTGACAAGCTGACACACATATTAGGAAGGAATTCACAGTAAGGGACAGTCGACTATATCGTAAGACCGCTCTCGAAGACCGTCTTTATGTTCCTGCAATGGCAAAGTTCAATCTCTTGCGTAAGCATCATGATGAGATTGGCCAATCTTGGTTTGAGAGATGCTCATCATTAATTAAGAGAACTTATTGGTTTCTTAGGATGAGAAGGTTTGTGCGCAAGTATACAGCAGCATGTCTAAATTGTGCATATGCTAAGGGTTCTTATGGGCGCAGAGAAGGATTTTTGCATCCTTATGAGAAGCAAGCGGTTCCTTTCGATACGGTGCACATAGATAATTTAGAACCCTTTGTGAAAAGTGTGAAACGAAATAGTTATCTGTTAATGATAGTAGATGGTTTCACAAAATATACCATTGTGAAACCAATAGCACCCTGAGTTCAGCTGAAGTGATTAAAAATCTGCAATGGATGTTTGCAGAATTTGGTTATCTGCGGCGTATTGTTTCTGACCAAAGTTTAGCATTTACTATTTTTTTGCAGGTGAAGGAGGTTAAGCATGTCATGAATGCTGTAGTGACTCCTAGGGCCAACAGTCAGATTGAGAGACCTAATCACACCATTATCGAGGCTATTATAGCAACAGCAGTTGCGGAAGCTAGATGGGACGAACAACTACCTGAGATAGTGTGGGGCATTAATCACACCATTAATTCCAGTACTAGGTTTTCACCAGCAGATTTAATGTTATCTTACCAGAGTGGACGACTAGCAGGATTATTAACAGGAGATACCTTAGCTAAGGCGGGACGAGAACGATTGCAATCGAATCGACTGAAACTCTGCAAAGCACAGCAGCTAGTATGAAAGCGAGATACGACAAACGAAGGAAGGCTACAACAAATTATGAGCCGGGAGAGTTGGTTCTATGGTGTCAAGCAGCCACAGTTCCAGGAGAAAAGGGTATCAATCGGAAGGTGGTCAACAAGTTTGATGGTCCTTGCAAAATTTCTAAGGAGCTAGGTAACGACAGGTATTAAATTGTGACACTCAAAGGTGTTAGAGGATACAAACGGTTCAAAGCCACCGTGGCGGTTGATGCCCTCCGACGTTACCAAAGCAGAGTTTTCCATACAGGAGATTCGTCTAGAGGAGACTCAATTGATTCAGAGATCAATAGGTCTGGGAGACAGGATCTGATTGATCTGTTGGAAAGTTACTCTGACATAAGACCAGTCGGATGATAGGAGTGTATGGTTCTGGTTGAGAAGTGGAAGCAATTAGATATTCTATTAATGTGGACATTAATTATTTCAGGTTGGCCGATTGTTACATCACAGAGCAGCAAGGCGAAAAGTATGATGCGCACGACTCAAAGGGAATGGCTAAGGGAGGGGGCGAGCGTCATTGTCAGAGGGTGGCAGGGTGAACTAGACTAGCGCTCACCGTAGAAGGCGGACGTCATTTCGGCACTGTGGCTTAAGCGACAGAACTACGACGAGACTCGAAGAAAATTACCTTTAACAATATTATGATTGTGCGTACAGTTGAGCCTTATAATAGCAAGATAACCATTCTGTAAGATATGAATACAATTCATATGTATAAACATAAACAAAACACACCTTAACGTATTTATAATTTTTTTCGTTGTATTGGCTATAGGCAATTTAATGCGAGTATCTATTTTTGCCAAGCAGTTGTTTTTTGTTTCGTTTTCTTTTTTTCTTAAATATAGGACCTATGTTCAATGACAAATAGCAATTTGTCATTGAACTTAGCAAGGAGCTAAGAAAAACGAAATAATTTAGAAACGTTTTGTTCAAAGACCATCTCCAAATTTTTTTGAGGACATTAAATTATTTCTATTATCGATGTATTATGTGCCAGATTCAAATGATACATGAAAATAAAGTAAAACGTACAGAAATAATTATTTTAATTTATGTTACAGTGAATGTGTACTACAGTGAAATCACATACGAATACATTTTTACAGGTAGATATGTTTCTACTAGCGAAAATACAATTTCACTGATGGGCGCTAGTGAAATTATATGCTGCTTCTAAACTGTCGTTGAAATTTAATTTGCTGTTTAATACAAATCGCTATGAATTTACACATGTCGTAAAACACTTTGTTTATATCTTCAAGGCTTTTCCACATATTTCACATTTGAAAGACAAGCATCGCTGTGACTTTTCTCATGTTGTTTTCTCAAGATATTGTTTATTTTTAAATGTTTTTCCACATTTTTCCCATTCAAAACTACAAGTATCGCTATGAGATTGAATATGTTTTGAGAGACGGGCTTTACTTTTGAATGCTGTTTTACATTTTCACATTCAGTCACGAGTAACGCCATGACTTTTCATAGGTTGTAAAAGATATTGTTTAGTTTTAAATGTTTTTCCACATTTTTCACATTCAAAACTACAAGTATCGCTATGAGATTGCATATGTTTTGAGAGACGGGCTTTACTTTTGAATGCTGTTTTACATTTTCACATTCAGTCACGAGTAACGCCATGACTTTTCATATGTTGTAAAAGATATTGTTTAGTTTTAAATGTTTTTCCACATTCTTCACATTTAAAGTTACGAGTAACACTATGACTTTTCATATGTTGTAAAAGATATCGTTTAGTTTTAAATGCTTTTCCACATTCTTCACATTCAAAGTCAAAAGCAATGCTATGACTCTGCATATGTTTTAAAAGATACAATTTAGTTTTAAATGCTTTTCCACATTCTTCACATTTAAAGTCATAAACATAGCTATGACATTGCATATGCTGTGAAAGACGATGTTTACTTTTAAATGCTTTTCCACACATTACACATTCAAAGTCACAAATATCGCTATGAGTTAATATGTGTTTAGAAAGCAATATTTTAGTTTTGCTTGCTTTTCCACATTTTTCACATTTAAAACGTCGAACATCACTGTGAGTTTTTGTATGAAGTGAAAGATATTGTTTACGCTTGAATGCTTTTCCGCATATTTTACATTTAAAATCACAAATATTGCTATGAGTTGCCATATGTCTTGAAAGATTTTGTTTACTTTTAAATGCTTTTTCACAAATTTCACATTCAAAGTCACAAATATCGCTATGAGTAAGCATATGTTTAGAAAGCAATATTTTAGTTTTGCTTGCTTTTCCACATTTTTCACATTCAAAATGACGAACTTCACTATGAGTTTTCATATGTGATAAAAGATATTCTTTAAATTTGAAAGCTTTTCCACATTTTTCACATTCAAAATGACGAACATCACTATGAGTTTTCATATGTGCCAAAAGATAATGTTTAAATTTAAATGCTTTTCCGCATTTTTCACATTCAAAATGACGAACGTCGCTATGAGTTTTCATATGAATTACAAGATATTGTTTAAATTTGAATGCTTTTCCGCATATTTTACATTCCAAGTGACAAACTTCGCTATGAGTTAATATGTGCCTATAAAGCGATCTTTTAGTTTTCCATGTTTTTCCACATTGTTCACATTCAAAGTCACAAACATCGCTATGAGTTGGCATATGTCGTGAAAGACTAATTTTATATTTAAATGCTTTTCTGCATATTTCACATTTAAAGCCACGAACATCAGTATGTGTTGGTGTTATTCTTGATTTTTTACTATTTATTGCTTTTCCACATTGCAATTTATTAGATATTTTTCTTTCTGATTTCTAAAATAAAAATTATATTAGGTAGTACAAATATCGAAATAAATAGAATATTGAGCTCTTACTATAGTGTCATTTTGAATTGTGTGACACGAAAGGTTCACTTTAAGTATATCTTTAACATCATGCATTTCTGAAACGAGTAATTAATTAATCAACAATTGCTTACACATTCAATTGTGACAGTATAAACATTTTTACCTATTTCGAACAAGTCGTCTACATCGTCTTTGATTGTATCTTCGCTGCTATCGTATTCGAGTTTTACATTCACCAACTTTAAAACGAACAATTAAAACCATTATTTAAGATCACATGCATTAACAAATATAATTGTTCGTTACCTCTACTTCACATTGAATTGTTTCAAAGTCAGCTTCTGTAAACAAATGTCCCTCGTTTAGATTCTTAATTATAATGAAATGAAAGAAAATAGTACCGGTTTTAATAAACGCCATTGTGACAGTTCGTTGCCAACGTTTAGTTCAAAAGCGACTAATTGTTGAGCATGGCCAGGAAACAGGGAAAGTTCGATAAATGCGAGACTTAAATGGTCAGAATTCAAATTAAATTTTGATCAGAATAAAAATAATAAACCGTCAGAATAAAAATAGCACATGGTCATAATAAAGTAACTTGCTACCATAGTCACATATTTTACGCAGGAAACTTGAGGTTAACCTATTTTATTATCTCATTCCAATTGTGGTATTCAAATTTGCGTCTTCGCTTTTTGAACAGTTAGTCATAGATTGGATGATGCTGGACAATGTCCAAGATATACCGAAATGAGAACAAATCAATACAATATCATTAAAAAAAGTTTAGGTTGTTTGGTTCTTCAGTGAAAGTCAGCGCGAGCGGGAGCGAGTCGCCATATCGCCTTTTCCTATATAAATCTGTAATTATTAATAAATAAAAATCATGTTATAAAATGAATTTTGTTATATTTTAGATTGTTACGCTTTGATTATCATCCACCGTAGTGGTGGTCGTAGCGAAGGTCTAATAGTTGGTGTTGACAAGAGCTGTTGATTCAGCGTTGGCGCGTCAGAACTGCCAAGATGTAAGCGACAGACCCCGTCGAACAGTTGTACTAATCTTAAATGATAACACTATTGCCAGCTAAAAAAAATCGAATTCTAACAATGTGTCAACATAAATCTTACCATTTAATATTAATTTTGATCGATCTGATTTCAATTTTGACCAATTAATATAAATTATGACAATCTAATATTTATTCTGACTGCTAGTATTCTGACTATTTAATATAAATTCTGACCCATGCAATATAAATTCTGACCAAAACCATGTTAAAATTCTAAACCGAAAAATACGAGCCTAAAATAAATATGATGAAAATCATCTCAGTTATAGCATTTGTAAACGGTTCCGGAGGCGATCAATTGCGATTGTCAAACGTTACGTGATTGACGGTTTCTAATGATGGGAGCGATTGACGTTGCGTCAATCGCTGACGCATTCGGTTTGTTGCGCCGTCGAAGGAAGACGTATCGAATCTGTCAATTTTTTCTTATATAATCCCGGGAAATCCGGGACTGTTGATAACCCTGCTTTTAGTACCTACCGATCTGTCAAGATGATTTCAAACACAGATATGGCATTTATTGCAATTACTCTTGCGCTTTCTACTCAGAAAAAATTGAAAAGAATCATACTATGGGAGCCGAGTTTAGATTTGTTATGGCCAGAACTGGTCGGCGTTGGAGTAGCATTGGCGTGACGGTTTTCTCTCTCTCTACCAGCAAGCTTGCAAGGGTTCGGACGCGTGCCGTCGCGCACGTAATTTTGTAATGTAAACAAGTATCATCAATAAAAATATTAATGCAGCGGCTCAATCTGTGTCTAATTGCCATCCGTCACCATCACCGTCTCTAAAATACGTTGTACAAATTGAGGTTCGGTTTCACTTATGAGCATTTGCAAATAATTCTACAAAAAACAGCATGATGATTATAGAAAAATTCTTCGAATGGACCATGAATCATTTAACACATTATTTGAGAAAATCCGGCCAAATATTGAAAAACAAGACACCGACATGCGTCAGGCTATTTCTGCAGGTCAAAGTCTGCTGCAACAATGTCCGATTGAAAAAATATTAGCCGTCTACAATCTTTCCAACTAATTCATCATCAAAAAAATAATCGAATAACTTTATAGGCGTTGTAAATGGAGAGATTTGGTCATTTCTCGAAGAATTTCCAATAAATTCAAACGGAGCTGAAGATGGTGGAGATTCCTCTTCCAATCCCGAACTTGGAACTGAAGTAGAGGATTCACTCTCTTAATTATCTAAGTTCAAATCCTTCCATTCACGGCCACTCTCCATTATAAAGAGATTTTGAATATCAAAATTAAAATCGATATACATACATAAATAAAAATCAATATAAACTAAATAAAAAAAATGATTTTGAAATATGTATAATGCTCACATTTTTTTAATGTTTTACAATAATATAAAGAAGAAGAAACATGTGTAAATCTGTACCTAGCGTCAAGTAGCAACTGGCGAACGTGTTTCGTTTGTTTATCGTATCCAAAATGAACTTATGAACTTTTTTTATCCCTGGGCAAGCCTCTTCTGTTTGATCTCATAGTTCTGTGGGAGCCTAGATTTGTTATGGCCAAAATTTGGCGGCACTTGGGTAGGACTGGCGTGACGGTTATTCTTACCACTGACAATCTTCCGTGCGTTCGGACGCGTCGTCTCGCGACTAATAATAACCATGTAAACAGCTTATTAATTCAATAAAACATTACAGAAGCGTCTCAATCTGTGTCTAATTGCCACCCGTCGCAAAAGTTTTTTGCGACGTTTTTTGCGGAGTTTGCCAGGAAGTGCCAATCAAAAAATCCTGCAGCCAAGATAATGGCAGAAGTAATGATAGGAGATAAGGCAATACAAACTTTTGACCGCGTTCCCCTCTCAAATAATACAGGTCATCAACGAATCATTGATATGTCTAATAATGTAAAACAGATGTTATTGTCTGATATTTTTAAAAATCGTTATTATCCATTACAAGTCGACGAGTCCACTGGTATTGAAAATTTTGCAAATCTTATGGCGTTTGCTAGATACGAATAAGATCAAGAAATTCATGACGACTTTTTATTTTGCCAGCCTTTATCAGGTCATACAACAGGAGAAGATATCTTTAATGTTATGAATAAATTTATGCAAGAGAACAAAATTGATTGGAATAAGCACAGATGGAGCAAAAAGTATGGTCGCAATTAATAAAGGACTCGTTGCAAGAATTCAGAATGTTGTCTCAAATGTCACATCCACACATTGTTGCATACACAGAGAGGCTTTGGCAACACGAAAAATACCCGCTGATCCATAGAAAGTTCTGGGTAAAAGCGTGAAAATCATTAACTACATTAAAGGCCGTCCTTTGAATACACGACTTTTTTCGCAAATGTGTGAAGAAATGGTATGAAAAAGAAGCTAAGTAATCATACTCAGCTTCTTTTTCATACCGATGTCCGTTGGCTATCTCGAGAGAAAATTTTAAACCGATTATTTGAACTTAGAGATGAACTTCAAGTATTACTTAATGATAGATTTGAGCTGTGAAACTGTTTATATGACTGGAAATGGCATTGTAAATTGGAATACTTAACAGATATATTCTCTGTTTTAAATTGTCTTAAGACTTTTTATGCGGGGCCGGATGGGTCATTGTTTATTAGCGACGCGGGCATATACTGCTTGCGTAACGAATTAATCGCGATCGTATAAAACACATTTAATCGTTTCAAATGATTAAAATATAAATAAATAGAAATACTCACATTGATTATGACGATTTATTTATTCAGTAGTTTCCCACCTACACAGACACTTTTTAAAATAAACACTAAAATTATCTATACACTAATTTTTAAAATGTACAATAAAAAAATCAATATTTCACTAATGAATGGTAACGTGAGAAACAGTCTCCTTTATGAAGAGGAACTTTGCAAAAGGCACAAATGTATTTGGTTTCACCGCGTTTTTTATGTGCACTACAAACACGACATTTTCGGGTAGGATATTTCACGGTTTGGGTGGTAATAATTTTCTCTAATTTATGTTGCCGGAAATCTTTTGAGTCTTAATGGATGATCTCGCACATTTGTTTGTCTTTGGGTGGATCCGAAGGGTTGCTTCAGGTCTGTTGATGAAATTTGAACAGTAGCAGAGGTAAATTTGGTTCTTCCAATGCCCAATATCTGCCGACGAGATAAATAAACTTTTTGTAGCGCATTTTATTTTGAGGAATTGTAGAATATATTCTAAACGCGTTAAATAATGCACAGTTCAGTAAAAACATTACTACGCGCTTTGTCCATATAACGGTTTTTCGCTTTATCTTATAATAAGATAGATATTGATCTGCGCGATCAACCCCTTTCATAAATTTATTGTATACTACAATACAGGTAGGTTTTCTTATTGGCAGTTTAGTCGCCCAATGGATCTTTCCTGTATTAGCGAATTCCGACGAACAAATGTTTGAAATCATTTGGACATTTCTTTTCGATTTCCATATTTGTATCATCGTTCCATTTCTATGTCTTAGAAATTTCATTTTATTTTCTTTCAACCTGCAAATTTTTAAGCTTGCAGGCAATCCTCTATTCACACGGATTGTGTCGCAAATTCTAATTTTATTTTGTAAAAGCGTTTCTGTGATAGATACGCTGTTATAAAAATTATCCATGTAAACATGGTGCCATAAATTATAATGCGGCTGTAAAGCGCTTTCAATGGATTGTTGTTAGAGGCCAGCCATCCGCAGTGTAAATTATCATATTACAGATATAACCTGTAGTAGCCTTGCAAACCATTCTCACGAGAATCCTGTATTTTATAATTTTTCTTCTTCTCCATGGAACGATGCATTCATCCAATGAAAGCTCTTGTGCCGGTTTGTAAACATTAAAAATTTTGGCGAAAAATAATCCAAGACCGGTTTAATTTTAGCCAACTTTCCATTGTGAGCTACATGTTCGTTGTCAGAGAAATGCCACGCTTGCCATATTTGGCAAAATCTGTCTCTGCAAATAATCTGAAGAAAAATCTGAGTAGCGCAACCGATATCTGTTATCCAATAGTCATCTCGGGTATCTTTCTGTACTCTTCCCGTCATCAAAATTAGTCCAAAATTTTTTTTCATTTCTGTTAAATCTATCATATCAAAAAATACGCATCTCCGACAGGCTTGAGCATCGTTGATTGTCCGTGCCCGAAGGTGCCAATAGTCATGTTCTCTGATGTCGGATTAAAAATATATTTGCCACGTCTATAATCTTTCTAACTAATTAATCATCAAAAAAGTAATTGAACAACTATATGGGCGTTGTAAATGGAGAAATTTATTCATTTTTCGAAGAATTTTCAATAAATTCAAACGGAGCTGAAGATGGTGGAATACCTGTCGGATATTGATTTCCGTCCATTCGTCTAATTCTAAGTGATTCACTTGATGTTCATTTAGAGATTCCTCTTCCAATCCCGAACTTGGAACTGGAGTAGAGGATTCACTATCTCATTTATCTAACTTCAAATCCTTCCATTCACGGTCACTCTCCATTATAGAGATTTTGAATATCAAAATTAAAATCAATATACATTCATAAATAAAAATCAATGAAAACTAAATAAAAAAAATTGTTTTTGAAATATGTACATATAATGCTCACATTTTTTTAATGTTTTACAATAATATAAGGCAGAGAAAACCTGTAGAAATCTATATCTAGCGTCAAGTAGCAACTGTCGAACGCGTTTTGTTTGTTTATTGTATACAAAATACCAAATAAAATTCAATATATAAAATTTTTAGATGAAACGATATACGTGAATCTCTACGAAAATCTCATGGCAACTGGCGAGCGCATCTCGTTCGTTTATAGTATTTAATGCAGAAAAGTCGACACAGGCGAGCAGCACTCGGGTTAGTGCGATACGACATATGCGCCTACGAGTGCGATATGACGTTCCATATGTCGTAAAAGATGTTGTTTAGTTTTATATGCTTTTCCACATTTTTCACATTCAAAACTACGAGTATCACTATGAGTTCGCATATGTTTTGAGAGATAGTATTTAGTTTTGAATGCTTTATTACATTTTTCACATTCAAAGTCGCAAGTAACGCTATGACTTTTCATATGTTGTAAAAGACTTTGTCTAGTTTTATATGCTTTTTCACATTCATCACATTTAAAATCACGAGAAACGCTATGAATTTGCATATGTTGTATAAGATAAGGTTTAGTTTTAAACGCTTTTCCACATTCTTCGCATTTAAAGTCACAAACATAGCTATGATATTTAATATGTATTGAAAGACTTTCTTTACATTTAAATGCTTTTCCACATTTTTCACATTTAAAATTACGAGCAACATTATGACTTTGCATATGTTGTATAAGATTAGGTTTAGTTTTAAACGCTTTTCCACATTCCTCACATTTGAATTCACGAGCATCGCTATGATATTTTATATGTCGTAAATGATACGGTTTACTTTTAAATACTTTTCCACATTTTTTACATTCAAAACTACTAGTATCACTATGAGACGGCATATGTTTTAAGAGATAGTCTTTAGTTTTGAATGCTTTTTTACATTTTTCACATTTAAATTCACAAGTGACGATATGACTTTGCACATGTAGTAAAATATATTTTTTAGTTTTATATGCTTTTCCACATATTTCACATTTAAAGTCACTAACATCGCTATGAGTTGGTTTTATTCTTGAATTTTTAGTATTTATTGCTTTTGCACATTGCAAATTATTAGATATTTCTCTTTCTGATTTCTAAAATAAAAATTATATTAGGTAGTACAAATATCGAAATAAATAGAATATTGTGTTCTTACTTTAGCGTCATTGTAAATTGTGTGAGACGAAACGTTCACTTTGAGTATATCTTTAACATCGTTCATTTCTGAAATGATTGATAAATTAATCGACAATTGCTTACACATTAAAATGTGACAGTATAAATATATTTACCTATTTCGAACAAGTCGTCTACATCGTATTGGATTGTATCTTTGCTGCTATCGGATTCGCGTTTCACATTCAAAAACTTTAAAACGAACAATTAAAACCATTATTTAAAATCACATGCATTAACAAATATAATTGTTCGTTACCTCTACTTCACATTGAATTGTTTCAAAGTCAGCTTCTGCAAACAAATGTCCTTCGTTTAGATTGTTAAATATAATGAAATGAAAGAAAATAGTACCGGTTTTAATAAACGCCATTGTGACAGTTGGTTACCAACGTTTGGTCGAAATGCGACTAGTTGTTGAGCATGGCCATAAAACGGGGGAAATTCGATAAATGTAATATAATTATAAAATAAATATGAGGAAGACGATAGCGTTTTTAAAAGGGGTCCCGAATATGATCAATCGCGATTGTCAATCGTTACGTGGTTAACGGCTTAACGCTGCGTCAATCGCTATGACTCAAGCGGTTTGTTTCGTCGTTGAAAGAAATCGTATCGCATCTGGCAAATTTTTCTCATAGTGTAGCTTCACACGTGCCGGATGGATTCGCCCGGCACCGTGTAGTGGGGATTGTGTTGTATGGGCTAGTAGAGCTCTAGACTCAGAACTTGTCCGATTGCGTGTGTGTGAGTCACAGGATGTTTGATGAATGTTTTACATTTTGTTATTAATTTATTTTCTAATATTATTTTTTTGTAGCATTTATTTTTAAATAATAAATGAAACAGATCGTATTTATGTCAGATTTTCAATGGACTGTTTTTTTGTTGCAAATATGTTCAAACCATTTTTTATACCTGGATAGGGATGGTTTATTGACATGGGGCTGGCGGAAGGGATTTTTTTTGTCTTACTTGTCGCATTGTGATAGTTTTACTAAAGTAATATCAATGGTTCTTCCATGGATCTTTAGAATTTGTAAACTTGGTATATATATGGTGAATTTAGAATTTTATTAAATTATATTAAATACTTTAGAAATTATGACGATTTTAAAATGTATTAAATACGCGAATGACATATATAATTAATACAAAAATTGCAGACAAAATAATCTATCCGTCAAAGGAATCTTATGAACTAGAGTCCAAATCTTCGTTTACACGTAACACTAAATTCATATTATTCATAATATCATCCATGGCAATATCGTTGATTTCATATTTTTTTTCATTTTTTATTGCATTTCGGCAGACATTACTCTATTCGTTGGCAGTTATGATATTTATTTTTTCTTCCACTAGTTTTTTTACTGAATCTATTGTCATTTTATCAATAATTACCGATTTGCTAGTATCGTCCATCTTTTTAAAATATGTATATACGTTTAGAGCCATTTCTTTAGTTTGTCCCGATAATGCTCTTCCTTGCCCTAATTTGCTGTATTCCGACGTCTCAATACTTGATAAACACCGTGTACTCAACAGACGACAGCTTCGCTCTGTGCCAATTGCCTACTGACTCACACCTATTCTACCTAACACCAACAGGCGCGTATGGTGAGATACATTCCCTTTCGCTCGCTCGCGTGCTAAGTGACGTGAGTGTGTGAGCGATAAGAGGATACGGTCCGAATGCCCTATCTCTCACTCACTCTAGTCACTTAACACGCGAGCGAGCGAGAGGAAAAGTAATTCGCCGCTACCGCTTGATCCTAAACCATCCCTATGTTATCGCCGTCCACTAAAAAGTCTTTACGTCAAAAATTATTTTACAGGGTCCAATCAGTGCAGATTAGTATACATATTTACTCACACTATTGCAATAGGACAATTTCCATGTCTAGAGCTATACTTACCATTTCGGACGTGCCGGACGAATCCATCCGTGCGCCGGCCCGACGCTGGCTGCCGTGTGACATTTATATAAACTGATCTAGAAAAATACATAAGGATATTCGAAACGATTTATTTTAACAAAATCAAGTACCACTAATTATTTTTTAAATTATTTAATTTTATATGAAAAAATATATATAATAACGATATCTGTTAGAATAATATACTATCAACATTATAATTAATCCCTTTTGGTGTCCTAAAATATTCAAAGATGTCAGTAAGAGTCTGTTGAAGACCCCGATAAGCATGTGGTATTATAACTTGACCACAATGCAGCGCTCGACATACGTGTTGATCATAGGACGCCTACGCGCATACTGAAATTAAACCGAGTTACTCGTTCTATCTCAGTTTGCGAAAAATCATATCATTATCTCTCTCACTGTCGTCACTAAACACGCGAGAGAGCGAAAGGGGAAGTATCTCACTGCTCGCGCTCGAAAGAGCAGCTCCGACTTCGGTCCTTTTGTCGACAATGTTCGGAAGCGCTCGAAGCTGGCCAAGTCGACTGAATCACCCCCAGTTTACCTCCCGTTCTCGGTAACCTCGGACAACATCCGAGAGATTTTAGAGCGGGCAGAACCGAACTCGACCGAAGTAACCCACTATATTCTACGTCCTTGGCCATCTTCCAGAGAGTGTAGTGCAGGCATTACGTTCACATTTGAGGTTGTAAAATAGAGATAGGAGTAGGAACTGCTTCGCTCATGGGAGGAAAAGGAATAACTCGATCACGGAATTCAATTAATTAGTTTACGTCATTTAAAAAGACACACGTTTATTAGAATACTAATATACAATTATCAGAAATAATCACATGGACGAGAGGGTGATCGCTATTCAAATTCGAATTAGTTATTCGCTACCTTGTTTTGCTTTTTATTAATTTCATTTATGAAAAGGCTTGTTCACACCTCTATGCGGTTCCAAAGCGACATATATAACTTTTTGCATATTTTCTTAGCTCTGGAAATGTTCACCGGATAATGAATGCTAGAAATTAATTATGTCAGATGCATTTTGATAAAAGCTTATCAAATTTCATTTTTAAGAAGGAATTTGTTTATAAATCAATCAATTCCATTTGCATGTTACTAGACATCTGCATTATATTTTGTTCACTAACTGAAAATGGGTTTATAAATGAGAACATACACTTTTCTTTTTCAACAAAATCACGAAAACAACTTTCAAATGACTTGCAAAATCTTGATTTTGTCAAATTGCTAGTACCCGCGAAAAATCCGCGTAAAGTTGAACATTACCGAAGGCTGAATGAATTGAACTAAGGGCACTTGAGTTAAAAATATGTATATGGATTCAATTATGATGTCTATTTTAAAAGAATAAGTGGGTGCAAGGATGCAATGCGCCACTTTTGATCATCCAATGTCTAGAGTAATCTCAAATAAGTTGCAACAAAATATAGTACAAACGATCTGCTTTCGATTCTTATTCCTAAATATTTATAAAGATTAACCAAAATATACTAACAGTAGAGAATTTCAAAATTTAATGATTTATACTAAAATGAAATATAAAATATTGAAAGAGCATTTTCCACAAGAATGATTTAAATATGGAGCTTAAGTTAAAAACTAAAATAATCTCTTTACGGTCTATTATGTAAAACGTTTTGTAATTAAAATAATAGAAATTTAAGCAATTTAGCTAAGTATGGATTTTCACCCAGAAATAAATCTTGGAAAAAGTAAAAAAAAAATGATATTTTTCCATTTCACGAAAACAGCTAAACATTAAAACAATATTTGAATTGGAAATTTCATTTTGAATCGCGAGGACACGGTATAGATACATATTTTCAATTGAAAATTCATGAAAGATGACCAAATTAAAAGCAGTCTTACAACATTTTATGGACGTAGTATTATTTTTTTCATCTAGATGTCTAGTATTTCAGGGGGACAGCACCTTAATTGGAGATCTTAACAATAGAAATTTCTTAGGAATTTTAGAATTAATTGGTAAATATAATGAGGTAACATGACAACAATAAAATTAGTTATTTTCTTTTATTAAAACAAAAGGAAATAGTATAATTATTTAGTAATAAAAAATATATCAGCATTTCGGTAACAGGAGGGGGGGAGGCGCTTCAGAATGTGGGGGCCACGGTTGTAAAATATAATGTTTAGTTCTATATGACTTTCCACATTTTTCACATTTAAAGTCACGAGTAACGCTATGACTTTTTATATATGATAAAATACATCGTTTAGTTTTAAATCCTTTTCCACATTTTTACATTTAAAGTCACGAGTAACTATGAGTTTTCGTATGTTGTAAAAGATTATATTTACTTTTAAATGCTTTTCCACATTTTTTACATTCAAAGTCACGAGTAACTTTATGAGAATTCATATGTTGTAAAAGATGATGTTTAGTTTTAAATGCTTTTCCACATTTTTCACATTCAAAGTCACGAATAATACTATGACTACGTATATGTTTTGTAAGATATTGTTTAGTTTTAAATGTATTTCCACATTTTTCACATTCAAAGTCACGAACAATACTATGACTTTGTATATGTCTTAAAAGACTGTGTTTAGTTTTAAATGCTTTTCCACATTCTTCACATTCAAAGTCACGAACATTACTATGATTTTGTATATGTTGTGAAAGCTGTTGTTTAGTTTTAAATGCTTTTCCACATTCTTCACATTTAAAATCACGAGTATCGTTATGAGATCGCATATGTTGTAAGAGAGCGGTTTTACTTTTGAATAGCTTTATAGATTTTTCATATTCAATGTCACAAATATCGCTATGAGTTGGCGTATGTTTACATTTTTCACATTCAAAACTACGAGTATCGTGAGATTCCATATGTCTTGAAAGAATGACTTTCCTTTTGAATGATTTTTTACATTTTTCACATTCAAAACAACGAGTATCGTTATGAGATTGCACATGTCTTGAAAGAACGGGTTTACTTTTGAATGATTTTTTACATTTTTCACATTCAAAGTCACGAGTCACATTATGTATTTGAATATGTTGTAAAAGATATTGTTTAGTTTTAAATACTTTTCCACATTTTTCACAATCAAAACTACAAGTATCACCATGAGATTGCATATGTTTTAAGAAATTTTCTTTAGTTTTGTATGCTTTTTTACATTTTTCACATTCAAAGTTATGAGTGACGATATGACTTTGCATATGGTATAAAAGATAGTGTTTAGTTTTATATGCTTTTTTACATTTTTCACATTCAAAACTACGAGTATCACTATGAGACAGGATATGTTTTGAGAGATAGGCTTTAGTTTTAAATGCTTTTTTACATTTTTCACATGCAAATTCACAAGTGACAATATGAATTTGCATATGTTGTAAAAGACGTTGTTTACTTTTATATGCTTTTCCACATTTTTCACATTTGAAGTCACGAACAACGGTATGAGCTTGCATATGAAGTAAAAGAAATGTTTTAGTTATAAATGCTTTTCCACATTCTTCACATTTAAAGTCACAAACATTGCTATGATATTTTTTATGTTGTAAAAGATATGATTTACTTTTAAATACTTTTCTACATTCTTCACATCTAAAATAACGATCAATGCGATGAATTCGGATATGTTCTATAAAATTTGGTTTAGTATTAAATGCTTTTCCACATTCTTTACATTCAAAGTCACTAGTCACATTATGTCTTTGAATATGTTGTAAAAGATAATGTTTAGTTTTAAATGCTTTTCCACATTCTTCACATTTAAAGTCACGAACATCGCTATGAGAAATAGTATGTTTTGAAAGACAATATTTACGTTTGAATACTTTTCCGCATATTTCACATTCAAAGCCACCAACATCACTATGAGTTGGTGTTATTCTTGATTTTTTACTATTTACTGCTTTTCCACATTGCAAATCATCTGATATTTTTCTTTCTGATTTCTAAAATAAAAATTGTATTAGGTAGTATAAATATCGAAATAAATAGAATATTGGGCTCTTACTTTAGTGTCATTGTAAATTGTGTGAGACGAAACGTTCACTTTAAGTATATCTTTAACATCGTGCATCTCTGAAATGATTAATTAATAAATCAACAATTGCTTACACATTCAAATGTGACAGTATAAATATTTTTACCCATTTCGAACAAGTCGTCTACATCGTCCTGGATTGTATATTTGCTGCTATCGTATTCGTGTTTCACATTTAAAAACTTTAAAACGAACAATTAAAACCATTATTTAAGATCACATGCATTAACAAATATAATTGTTCGTTACCTCTACTTCACATTGAATTGTTTCAAAGTCAGCTTCTGCAAACAAATAGCCTTCGTTTAGATTGTTAAATAAAATGAAATAAAAGAAAATAGTACCGGTTTTAATAAACGCCATTGTGACAGCGCCAAACAGACAGCTCTATAAAAATGTTTGGTCCAAAAGCGACTAATTGTTGAGTATGGCCGAAAAATAAAGTTGGTGTCACAAACTTTTTTATTTTTGCTAATTTTATTTTTAAACTTTTAATTGGATCGAAGCGGGAATACTTTAATATAAATTACATATTTACATTACTTCCTATAATAAACAAAAATCTATAGGATAATCGAATCCAACTTTGCACAGATTGTGATACTTATGTATATTTATGGTATTACATAGAATAATGTATTGGAAAGGAAATTTATCAAATCAACAACCTTTTTTTTTAAGTTTAGGGTTATCAGGCGAATAACGACAATAGAGAATAATAATCATATTCATTAGTTCGGTTGGCCAGTATTATTCTATTTGATCTAGTTCGTCTTATGGTGGGATTTGGTCCACGACTCTCCAGCTAAACATCCCAGAATATCCGAATGGAGAAAAACTGCACTCAGAAAGAAACTGATAAAAAGGTAGGTAATTAAGAACCAGTTTCATTCAAATCACCCACCCATCGCCGATAAGAATCTATCAATCACGTCTACCTGGATGACGACCGTCGCCCAATGGGGTGGAATTTGGGGGTTGTTCACCCTAATGACACAGGCGCCCACTTATTTAAAGTATATTCAAAGGTGAGATGTCAGATCGGTAAAGCATTTTTTGATTCTTCGCGTCCTAGCATCGCACTACTTTTCCCTAAACATAAAATACAAGAAAGATGAGTTTGAAATCCTCGGCCGGTGTTGTGTTCTTTTCGATCCTTAGACTAAAATACTTTCAGGTATACTGTACCTATTGCGCATCGGATTCGCCAGTTTGTTCTCAGTTTGGCAACTATTTTCTGGCTGCGAACCAAATGTGTCGGACAAATGTGAGGAAGATGGCCACTGCGGTTTCTAAGTATAAAAATAAAAAAAACAACATGCGTTGGCGCATTACGCAAATAAGCGTTTGTTGTGTTGCCCTTTTATGTCCTAAATATTATAGACTTTCGCATCATATAGTTAATGTTAAGCAACAACTATTTTAGCTTACAGATTATAAAATTAGCTGTTGTTTGGTATTATGTATCGAAGGTGTCGCTTTAATAAAACGATAGTAAATTCTGAGGTATTTTAGGTTGCAGGATTGTGCCCCTCGGAATTGGCGTATGTTGAAAGATAGCTGCTTATTTATTTACATGCGATGTATAAATGATACAGTGAATGTGTGTTTTTCAGTGCAGCTATATTTTCACTAGTGAAGTTCAAATATATTTTCACCAGAAGATAAATATTTTTAGTAAGGAAATTATAATTTAACTAATAGGCGCTAATATGCTGCTCTAAAATGTCTAGGAAACGTCCATTTGCTGTTCAGACCCAAAATTCTAAAACTAATTATTGTTTTCAAAATATGCCAATTCAACTCTCATGGGAAAATAAGCGGGAAAAGAAGAACAGACAGACGTCGCATCTCACATATCCTTACCGATATTACTACGGACTTCTGATATGAGAGAATTGATCAAAGTATATTCAAACCGAATTTTGGTCAATAGGAGAGCGCAAAAACAATTATCACTTCTCAGAAGGCAAAAATTCACGTTAAAAGCAATAGAATCGTGTCGGTGACGTCGCAGTAGGAACGCTCGGTAACGACACGATTTTATTGCTTTTGACGTGAATTTTTGACTTCTGAGAAGGGATAATTGTTTTTTGCGCTCTCCTATTGGGCAAAATTTGATAAAGATATGCTTCTAGTAGAAGCTGAAATGACGTCCCTGACTGTCATGTTACAACGGAAGATTGAAAATATGTTTTATTGCTCTTATAGCTAGTCTTCTGTGATTAATTTCATGGCAACGTTTATGGGTGGTCCCGATAAGAATCTAGTTTATTTTTTTTATTTGTATAAGTAATTTTTTGTTTCATTGTCGTTTTTGTCCTTTTTACATATAAAGGATTAAATTATTCTCATAATTTATCAAAATCAAATATGTTATATGTATTTACTTATATATTAATGGATATTTGAAATCGATACATTTCATTAATTGGTTAATTTGTTTTGAATACATTATCAACCTAATCGAAATTTTAATATTTATTCAAACTCAAGGATATTCCATAAATATTGTTGACCTAATTTTTAAGGTCATTGCTTTTTATACAGCATTATTTACTGTATTACATTTATAATATATAAGTGAACTTTGAGAAACTGAAACATAAAAATAATCTGGCACTTTTCTGGAATATCACTCTAACAAAAAAATGAAAACTTAAATAATTCCATTACTTATTAAATTGTATGTTAATAAAGAAAGAATTAATAAATATTTGTTCTGTATTATGTTTATTTGATTTATTAAAATAAATCAAATCCTAGACTTTATTGTAATAATTTCATTGGAATGTTTTGTCTTTATTATTTAAAGATTATTTTTTAAGATAAACTAAAGCGACGTTCAGATAAAGCGATAAAAAAAACGTGAAAACTTTTAAAGAAATAAATTTATTTATATTATAATACATTAATACTTAAGGGATTATTTTAATTACACATTAATAATTACACAAAATTTACACTCTGTAACGACTCACTATATATTATTAACTGTTGGTAAACTGTTGCTGGTTTAAAGAAGCCACTGGCGTCATGGGAGCGTCTATGTTAATTAAAGTACTTTGGGTTATATCCGGCGGCGGAGAGACGCCTTCGACGTACGGATTGGGAGCGCTAGGCGACTCTCCGGGCATTTGAATGTTAACGTTAGGATTTTGGAACGTCGGAACGTTAGTCGTCCCTTTATTCGTTCTGGTCTTGCGATGCGCTTGTTCGCTGGTCTTGGATAATCTTTCGCTCAAAGCTTTCAGAGCGATTTGTCTATAAAAAAATAGATGATTAATAAAATAGGATCAATTTAAATGATATATTTAATAGCATTTATACCTTCTACGCTCCATATCTTGGGGTTCTACTCCCGGTAATGTGATAGTTAAGCCTCCGGGACTCAACGCTAAATGCACTCGTCGCCGAGACGGTGAACATATACCTAAACGAACAAAACACTTTTCGAACGGTCTCCATATCGCCCTCAGGAATGGTTGCAATACGACAGGAAAGAAACTGAAAATTGGAAAATGAATTGGATTCTAAGCCAACGATGTACTGTTATTATTATACATACTTATCGAAGGTGAAGTTATCGGCGGCATCTCCTCTAGTGCCGTTAGAGTGTCGTTGCCAGAAACGCAAGTACATCCAAGATACGATCGTTCCGCAAGCCCACATACAAGGATAGCTTCCTTCGAGTAAGCCGATGGCCCATAAACATAACGCTACGATGAACACCAGCAATGGAATTATACGATTTGTCACTTTGCCTACGAAAATAAACAACTAGGTCAAATACAATATTATAAAATGTAGTATAGAAAAAGATAACTAAATACAATACTAGTTAAAAATTTTCTTTTTGGGGTAATATTAACTCGGCCGTCAATTATAACTTATAAACAGAGATCAGACCAGGATGATATAAAATATACATTTATTTGTCGAAAACAATATCACTAAAGGTTTCTCAACTCACCCGCGGGGGTCTTGACGAGCAGATGATCGGGCATGACCTGCTTGACGGCCACGCTCACCGCCGCTATGTATCCGGCGAGGCCGTGCACCTTGACTGCGAACAGGTAATCCGTGTTCCTGGTGCACATGTACAGGAACAGATAGTAACAAGTGGCGAGGGCGGCCACGCCGGAATTGGTGACGGCGAAGAAGACGAGCGATTCGAGGCTGCCCCATAGCGGCTCGACCAGCTTGCCGCACAGGCCGACGGTGACGACGTCCGCGAGCACCTGCCACAGGTGGAGCTCGACGAAGCAGAAGGTGAGGGCGGTCCAGAGGCGGAACGACGGGGGCAAGAGGTAGCCCGGGGTGACGGCCAGCAGCGAGACGGCGCGGTCCGAGAACGAGAGGGCGTAGCCCAGGACGACGAGAAAGCACACCCCCTTGACCGGACGGGACGCGTTGCCCAGCAGCGCCGACAGCTGCGAGCGCAGGTAGCCGCTGCCTACGCCGCCTACGCCGCTTACGCCGCCCGACATTGCAGCTTTGACAGCTACCCGTCAGACATCTCGCGGTCTTAACCGCCTGTGCCTCGACCATGCGCCGATTCGTGTTTTTTTATATTTTTTATAACTTTAAAATACCTCAATCTATCTATTGATCTAGGTGTGACCTTCGAAAAATACTAGAAATGCAGATTGTTTTTGGTTCAGTTCGTATGGGACAATGCACACCTGTTGAGGTGATTTCTGTCTGTCCTTTTATCATGTTTTAACGTTTTTGTATGAATTTATATTGTGACGCATTAGGTTAACCTGTCAGGTCACGATCGTCTTAATTTTAATAAATAATTTACCATTCTCGAAAATAAAAACCTTTTTAAAAGGTACAAAACACGCCATAATATTTAATAAAAAAATTGAAAATCTTTGGAAAATCTACAATTGACGCTCAACAGGGATTCGTTCATTTCAGCTTTCTTCAAAAGGGAGCAAAAGTTGGCCAGTCTGTGGTCGTTTTTTTAATATTTCATTAAATGACATGCATTTTTCTAACCAAATTCAAGGTTTAGAATTCGCATTAAAAGCAATAAAATCGTGTCGTCGCCGTCACAGTGGAAACGCTCGGTTATCTAGCGTTCAAATTAGGTATTTTTTAAACAATATTACGGTTTAAAAGAGGTGAGAATCGAATAAAGCATATCGAAACCTAATTTTGACGAATAGGAGAGCGTAAAAAACAATTATCCCCTCTCACAAGTCACGTCTCGACACGATTTTATTGCTTTTGACGTGAATTTTTCACTTCTGAGAAGGGATAATTGTTTCACGCCCTCCTATTGACCAAAATTTTATTTGAAGATACTTTGACAAACGCTATTTTATCAGAAATGGTTTGAATATACTGTGGCGACGTTCTGACAGTTCTCAACTTGAGAAGCGGGTGGTTTTTAACAATACATACTCTCTATCTCTCGCCATGACCAAGGTCTAGCACGCCGGGTCCCCGCCAGTTCTCCAGAAAATGTCGTTTAATTAAATAGCCCTCAAAAACCACATGCGCTACAATACTTTGATAAACACTGGAGCAACATGCGAGGTGTAACATCTATCTGTACTACTTCCTCCGCTAATTTCCCCTGAAAGATGAGTTGACTTAATTTGTATTTAAGACTTGATATAATGAAAATTCTAAAACTATTTTACAGTTTGATAACTCTAAGGGAAGGTCCTCAGAGGTTTTGTAGGTGGCGTGGCAGCGGGTGCATAGCGGAGGTCGATCCTTTTCTGCTACGGTGCTTGTATGGTAATGTCCCTCTCGGGATGTGAGCGTCCATGACAGTATGTTATCCACGGGCGGCGGGAGTCTGCTGGTGTCTTCGAGTATCTGCCGGAGTCTTCGAGTGACTGCTTATGACGGCTTTTCTCTTCCTTGGAGACAAGCCTTAAATACTAAAGGTTGCAAAGCTTGCTGACGAATCACAGTTATGCAGCGATCGTCCAGCCAATAGATGTACTCGTTTCTTAGAACAGCGAAATAGGTATACGCCTTTAGAAAGTGACATTTGCTTGGTGGGCATTGTCCAAGGTCGTATAATGCAGCGGGAATCTTTCTGCCAGACGGCTACGGAGATTATAAAATTCTTAAAAAGGAAATAGAACTGGAGGAAGAAGCGTTTTCAGAAATGTATAAGATTTGTTGTTTGATCTCTACTATTCCAGTCAGTATTAACAGTCGAACGTACCTTCTATGTTTGAAACGCATAAAAACACTAGTTCGCAATACTCAGAGTGAAGGCAGACTTTTTACGCTTTCACTATGTCTAAAAAAAGGTTTTACTTGAAAAACACAAAATCGAACAAATTTATTCGATACAGATATTAAGAAATTTCTTCAAAAAAGCGATAGAAGCATTGCCCTAGCATATAAATAAATGATTTTGAAAATGAATGTAATTAGTTTTAATTTATTCAATCGTACTAATTATTTATGAATATGATTCATTTTTGCGGTTTTCCAAGCCACTGGAAGTACCCAAGTGATAGCTACGCATTAAAAATGTTCGATAAAAAATTAAAGCATTTAAATGAGAGTTATTTAATGATAATTCTATATAATCTACCTAGGCTCGGATATTTTTGAATTTACACCTAAAACTGATTTTGAATTTTTTTATTGCGCTTTTACCTCTTTTTTCCACGTACGCGTGTGTGTGTGATTGAGATCGCGAGTTAGCACATATGATGTGGCAGAAACGCTCGCCAATATATCCGCTTTCTCTTGATTAGTATTGGCCACGCTGTTCTTGGTTTTATGGGTTAATTTATTTATTAATGTTTTTAATTGCGGTTTTTTGCTATATTTTTTTTAATTTAATAAATTCTAGTATTTGTGTTGTGGGTACGATTTTATTTATTATATATATATTTACGTGTAGGTACATAATACATTTTTGCCTGCTCAATTACGGATAAAAGGTTATTAATATCGTCGTCTATTATTTTAGTCTGTAATTTTATAGTTGTCGCGCAATGACGGAATGCATCTTTCAATATTATTTATAAAACCTTTTTCATAATTGAATGAAATCTTAGAAGTTATCTTGACTTTACCTTTTAGTGTAAAAAACATCGAGAGGTGATCGGAAAACATAGTCTGGATACAGAGCATCTTTGATATTCGAGAGTTACCCTTAACCAATACGATATCAAGTTGACGGCGTCATGTTATTGGTCGATAAAAAAATCCTAAAAGCCAAATAATAAATAAAAAGATATAAAATAAATTAAAAAAATGTTTAAATAAATTATGAAAACATACTAATAAAACAGTAGTAAAATAGATCAAAGCAATAGAACTTGGTTATTTTCTATAATTTACTATAAATTTAAGATAAAATATTAATGAAAAAATAAAAACAGAAATAATTTTGGAAAAATACGTAAAATTAACTCTCTGCCAGGTATATACTAACAAATTAACACATGTGTATAAATTAACTCACTACTCAAAGGATTAAGAAGCTAGTCCTTGTAAATCTGACCTTCGCCAACGCACATGGACAACGGTCCATAACAATTCAAATGTAAGTCTTATATATTAAATAAACAATATAAAAAAAAGAAAAGAATAGCGGATACCAACGATAGACATAATTTTTAAATATTTTTTGAAATTCTTTCAAGTGTTGCAAATATTTATTAGTAAAAAAAAATAATTAGCACTACACCAATGTTGATTATATACACTATACGTATTTCTAGGTACATAGAGAATTAAGCAGCAAATAATACAAAGCTACAAATAAACGCTATATAATACAAAGTAACAAATAAACAATTCAAAACGTTCAAGCAAAGCGTTCCATCTATCATAAAAAAATCGTAGTTACTTTGAACCCAACACGCCGATAGATAGTTAGCGCAGTAAAACGATCACGCAAGGATTCGGAAATTACAGGAGAAAAACATTTTCCACGTTTCCACGGCGACCAGTTTGTTGCGGACGTTTGTTTACCTATAACGGAACGTCAACGCCGAGCTCGTCGTTTTCTGCGGAAAAGATGAGCTCCACCGTGCAAATCCAAGATCGTGAGATACCAGGACAGACCTATGTCTTCAACAGCACTCCCAGGACGCTCTTCTGCAACATCAACATCAACAAGAAAACCTGGTAAATGAACAAATCGTACAAACTCATAATCGGCATCTTGTTACGCTTGTTTACTTTCGATTACTATGCGCTCAATAAGTAACAAGTTATATTTAGTTCCAAATCTATAATTGGGTTATGATTTATATTTAGTTTTATCTATCCGTGTCACCCGACTATCACGGGGCCAGCATTGAATTAAATAATAATAAGTAAGAAGGCAACAATTTATAACTGTGTTTTTAAAAATATTAGTCAATTCAAACATCTTTCCTTATTATTGGTTCTCTATTATAAACTTATCTGGACAATCCACTCTCGAAATGATCGCAGACGTCATTTGGGAGAGGCAGATGGGACATTTGCCTTCCCTTGAACTTGGCCAGAAAAATGCATGTCATTTAATAAAATACTACAAATTTTAATTAAATTAAAATATTAAAAAAACGACCATAAAACAATTATATTTCTCAGAAGTCAAAAATCCACGTCAAAAGCAATAAAATTGTGTCGGCGCTGCAACGCAATTTTATTGCTTTTGACGTGGATTTTTGACTTCTGAGAAGAGATAATTGTTTTTTGCGCTCTCCTATTGGTCAAAATTTGATAAAGATATGCTTCAATCGATTCTCACAATTTTTTTTAAGCATTTAATATTTAAAAAAAATATTTGGCATCTGTCCTCACCCCTTCCTTTTGAATTTGGCCAAAAAATGTATGTCGTTTAATGAAATACTATGAATCTTAAATGAAATCGATATAATAAAAAAACGATCACTGACTGGCCAATTAATTTTAATCCCCCCCCCCCTTACCTGAAAAATACTAAAAGTAGAGATATACGATTTGAGATTAATATATGTTATAAATAAAATGTGTGATTTTTCTGAAGTAATTAACAAATTCATTATATTTATTTTATATAAGGTGACTCATAAGTTTTTTAACTTTTTAAAATTCAATAAAAAAACTGGAGGTTGTTTGATAATAAAGTCTTAAAAATCATGTCGTCTAATTTTTCACCATCCCGATGCATCCCTTAAATCTGGCACCTAGGTTTTGAAACACTTTATGACACAAAGCGCGTGGGATGTTGAATATCTCTTGACGCATATTCGCTATAAATTGCGTTATAAAAAAAAAACATAAAAAATCAAATTTGGGCTACAACGATGTCACCTCTACGCGATATTAGTTTGTTGGGAAACATTTCCTTGACCATCGGTATAGTCACATTGGATGAATGGCAGGTTGACCATTCTTGCATTAATTATATCCTATATGGGTGTAGCTTCAAGTCAAATTTTAAAATTCGATGCAAAGTTGTTCTTGTTATAGCTATAGCAGCAGAACGCTTGCGAGGCGATTAGCCCGGATCTTCTCGTATAGACTCGTTAGCTTGCGTGACATTCTCTTTGCTTCTCCTGCTCCGCAACCGCATGGTTTTCTTCTTATTTAGTGTTGAATCGATCTCCTCAAACAATCACATAAAAATCGTTGGTTTTATTTAGCTGTTTTACGCAGAACAAGGATATTCCCCCGCGATGCGATCCATTGTGACCTTATTTCCAAGAACCAAAGCTGTCGCCTGTCCGCCTCTCCTTTGTGCGGTTCCCGCTCAGAAGCGATTTAAAAAAGTGCAAAAACGACCTGTATAAACATTTTTCCTTATCTGAGTATATTATCGATCTTTCTCTGTGTATTAATTATATTTATATTTTACATTATATTGCGTATTTATTTTTATCATTTAATACGATCCACCTGAAAACACGTAATTCTCTGCCAATTAATTTGTCATGGCTGGCTAGATGTAAGTCTGTAGCGAAAATGAATAATTTATGACAGTGTTTCTCAACTATATTACTTCAATATTTAAATAATTGTTTTTGTTATATGTGAAAAATAATAAAAAACTGGAAATTAGTGGTGCATTAAAGCTTAAAACATTTAAATAGTGTATTGTATTATCGCTGAAACACGCGTTTTTCTTATACATGATCTATTGTGGCGATTGGAAGGCAACCACAATGAGTTTGTTAATGGAGTAATATTTATGCTTCAATAAAAGGGTGATATTTATTTATTAAATGGATTAATTTTGACACACTCGCGAATTCCAAGAGAAACTAAATCACCTTCTTTAAGGATTTTAAGACTACTTTATTTCAAACATTTTGGATTTTTAAATTCAGAAATTGCTTCCTATAGTTTTTTTTATTAACCCGCATTCGACGCCGCCACCCGATACTGAAACTTGATTGTTTAGAATAAAAGCGAAACGAAACGCTCACTGCTGTTGGGGAGAATTTAAATAAAATATCTCTGCAAGACAGATCCGTATTTGTTTCCTAGTGCCTTTTTGCTAGAGCATTAGGATACAATGCATTGCATTCTAAGTATAGCGTCTACTAAATAAAGCGTTTTTGAAGTTGGCGTGGTTTAGAGAGCCCTAGAGTCGCGATCGCGTCCTTTATTCTTGCCGTCAGTGCTTGAGAATGCTCTATCCAGCTTCGTAACGTGCTCGTCAAACACAAATATGCTTTAGGCGATAGCTATGAGTAGCTGGAAAAATTAATGTAGACGGTACTCAATTTTTTCCATAATATTTTAGGTGTGCACCATATATTTTTATTAATAACCTACAATAAATGTTTGTATAATGGTCATCATGATGCATTGGGGTAATCTGCATAGTCATAAACAAAAATTAAAAAAGATAAATACATTGCCTAAGATATTGGCAAGATAAATATGACACAAGAATGAATCAAAATATATCACATTACAACTGAATATTTGATACTAAAAGCGCGTTATTTTATCTTATGTTGTAAAGTAATTTGAGGCAAAGTTATGCTGTTTTTTTTAAAAAAAATTAATGCAAGCTAATAAGAATAACTGAAACATGACGATAAGCAAAAAATAGTTGAGGAATGATTTGTTTTTCCATCACAAAATAAATTCATTAATATTTAGAAAAAAATCGAGACCGGAAAACGTTGAATTATTTATTAGCGCGCAAGAAGAAAATACAACAACGTGTAAAATAGTTATAATAGCATCTATCGCGTTACTTTAGTATTCAATGCCACTAGTAATGATTATGATGAGGTGTAAAATTGAGTTTCTCCCCATTAGCACATACCTAAACGACCCTAAATTATCGACCATGCGTAACTATTTGCCTTGTCTTACGTTCAAGTGGCGATCGTTAATCATGTTTTATATGACGATTCATCATCACGAAAATTCGGCTTCGGCCATATTTAATTTCTATAATTCCTGCGGCTACTTACTTTGGCAATTTCCGATCGAACGCCATAGTGCTTAATATAGTATACGCTCGGACGGTCTCTATGGGGGTGCGATTCGCTCATTATTCGCAGCGGTCATCACGGAACGTTTATTTTCGAAGCAAGGTGAACGACTGTTGGGTTACGTATGGTGTATCGGGTGACCTTTGCTTGGACACTAGGCGTAAGGGCATTAACTTCGGACCCCCGATTGCCCCCCAGCCTGCGATTTTCGCGAACGCCCCCGACCCGACCGGTCAAAAACGACGCAGTGCCTTTTTAACCATCTCGAAATTGGCAATATAGGCATTAGTGCTTATTAAGGGCATTGGCTGTCAAGGCAAACGCAAATAATATTTGGGTCAATCGGTTAGTGCAATTTGCCGAAATATAAATTGAGACCTTCATTTGGGTGGCGGGTTAAGGGCGTATTTTTAATTTTCAAGTATTCCTCGTCGACACATTCCTAATCACTGAAGGTTGTGATTTTTTTCTTTCACGTTGCCGCAAAAGGCATTGTGCTTAGTAATCGCCAAATCACTATTATCTCGTACAGTTAATGCGAAGTAATTTTGACTGACATTTTGGGTATGAGACAAAATTTTCAATAAAGCCTTCACTGTAAAGAAATAAGTGAGCAATTGTTAAATGAAGTCGCTGAAGCTCTAATTTATCAACCAATCTATAGTATAGAATCAGAGCAAAGGTGCGATCGTCTCAGTGTAAGCGCCACGAAGAGCAAAGATAAAACACGCACGTTAAGTTCGATCAAATGTCAAGGTTACCCATATTGTTTTCTTTTAATTCTAACGAACAAATAGTTCAGTTATTAATAAGTATTTACCAAGCAGTTTTACAGCAATGTAGATGTGTATCTAGCTCTTTGATTTTGTACCACGATAAAGCACCGACTTACACTTTTAAGCCAAAAATGACATTGTTGTGATACAGCGGTTTTTTTATAATTAAGCGGTTAACTGATTTTTAATAAATAATATTTTTCTCAAAAATTATAAATAACGCACAAAAGAAGTGAAGCGACAGCGATAAGCCGTTCCAAAAAAAGGTTTCCTTAAGTCATATTTTTATGTGAAAGGCTCGGCCAATACTTTATAAGTAGTCAGCAGGTTGAGATAAATATTAACACTTCACCTACCGATCACATCAATTGGCTTCATGAGCGTGCTGAACATTAAATACCGCCGACGCCAATTGGCGTCTTTTGTATTTGATGGTTTCCATGTCAAATTAAAAATTCATGTTTAGTGTTCTATTTTTATAAGACTAAATATATGTATGAATTTTCATTTTATTTTTAAAAAAAAACTTCAAAATGCGAAGATTTATTTAAATAAATAAATATATATATATATATATATATATATATATATATATATATATATATATATATATATATATATATATATATATATATATATGTATTTTGTATTAATTTAAATTTTGCTTGCTTTTAAATATTCTTAGATTTTTTTGTGAGTGAATTTATCATATCATTAACCATTAGATAGTATTGGATTACTGAGAATATTTAAATTCTCTGGTTAGTGACTCTAATATGCTATAATAATGAGCTACTCATCCTCTGGATATGTCACACGTCATTCTTATTACGCGTTGATTGCCTGGCAGTCGCTAAGAGTCTGAGAGAGTACGCGATCTGCGTCGAGTCGCTTAGCACTATTTGCCAAATAAATTAATAGAAATATTGATATTATCTGCTATCTTACTGACTCTTAATTATTGATTTTTGCTGAATAGAAGCCATTTATTTTTGTTAAATCAATTTCTTTAAATTTTGCAACCCCCCAAAAAAGTTTCTCCCGACTAAAAAAATTGCTGTCTATCTTATGGACATTATCATGTTTATAGTACTATTTAAACGATTTCTTCATTATTGTTAATTTATATAACGATACAAGTTTTTCGTTTAACCTAGTAAAACCACAATTACTGCATATGGTGAATTTTTCATTCCGCGCGCATTAGCGGTAACGCAATCGCGGAAGGTTGACCTAGCCTGGCTAATCTACGTTTCCTATGTAAAATATTCACAATACGTATACGCAAGGGGTGTCCGATCGAATGGCGAAAAAATCGCTGAAGAAATTGCCATACACGAAGGCATCGCACGCGATCTGCCCCCCTTGGGTCGCGTGAATATCTACCCATGGCGGCGATGGCCTTTCGATAAGCCAACTTTCCATTTTTAATTTTGTGTATGCCAGCGACACTGCCCGACCTTGAATCTGAGCGTCAAGGTCGGCGAAATTTTCGCCACAACAGTAACTATATTCTTGGACCTCTGACGCAAAAAATAAAATTATCGCCAACCATCGGAGGTGGAGTCGAAATATGGTTTTGTATTACGTGAGCCCAGTATCGTAGTTTTCTTCGTAGATAGTGATCTCTTTAGAGCAGTTTACAAAAATATCTAGATTATATTCTTTGTCCATTATCTATACATTATCTCCTTCTAAGGGTGTCGTGTCTTATTCTAGATGTTCCTGATCATCATTATATATACTTCTAAATCATGTGCCACTCTAAATAAGTCTTTGATTTACTTCTCCGTTTATTCATCTACAACTGTACAAAACTAAATATGATGAGGGCCATTTCTTTATAATATAGAAGGCTGCTGTAGATCACAAATTAGGTTGAAAAGTTAGTTATTAAAATCAAAATTTTCATTGCATATTCGATAAGATTCTTATACTTTTTGCAGACAATATTATTGTAAATATCCTGCAAATTGCTCTCCTTGTATTTATTTTATTTCTTATGTAAGTACATATTTATCTTAGTAAAATTACCTATGCATTTTTTTATAACTTAATTTTTATATAGTAATAATATATTTAAAAATCTTTTTTTTAACTAAACTTGTTTTGTGTGTGGTTAAGTGTGTAAAAATTCAAGGTACTTAAAAAAATCTGAGCTGATTACAAAGCCATTTGTATCATAGTTAAAGTTTTGGAGCAATTTTATTATTCACAGTATAGACGATAATACAAAAACCGGTTGATTGAGGACGTATTTAATAATTTAAATATTGGTAGATTAAGTTATTATTTAATACATAAATCATACAATTTAATCCTTGAAACTAAAAGTACAATAGAATAAAAACAATTAAAAAAAAAAATATTTTATATACAATGAAATATATACTATATTTCATTGTAATAATAATTTTCTAAAATAAGTTGCGCCTTTTTTAAAAAAAAAATAGCAAATTTATTTTTCATTAAAAGCCTAGTTAAGAAAAACTGTTATTAACTAAATTTTTATTTTTATTTTTAAAAAGGATTAGTATTTTGAAATTGTTCAACCATTTTTACTCAATAAGTGGTATTGATCCTTAATAACAAAGGGAACAAAGCAAAAAATATTGTCATTTAAAAATCAATGCCTTTTTAGGTCAGAAACATTTATAGAAGAATTTAAAACTGTTTATCCTTGCGTGTTTGATTAAATATTAAAACCACAAAGTGGTCGTTTATTTATACAAACGAAAACAAACGGAAAATTAATGATATGCATTAATTTAACCAAATATCTGGAAAACATTGATTTTATTAAATTAAGATTTTAAATTTAATAAAATCAATGTTTCCTAAGAAATCGATAATCGTTGGTTAAATTCAATCTTGTACATATAAACTATTCTTCATTGCTTTTGTATAAAGATTTATTATTTTTAATATTAAAAATCTGATCATATTGACTTGACAGGTTTACCCAATGTGTCGTGATATATATGACAATAATTAAACATAAAAAAACAACTATGGTTCACACATCAAATTGAGTAAAAATAAACTTCAAATGATATTTTATATTATTTTACTTACTGTGCAATTTTCAAGTTTAAAATTTAACAATGCATAGAAATTATATTTGCTATGGAAACGTGATGCACCGTTCGTCTAAAGCTCAAGTCAACTCTTAGCGATATGAGGTGACTGGACCAAACCTAACGATCGAAACGGAAAGGATGCTTTTTTCTGAACTTCGATATCTAAAAGTCTAGATTTGTATTTGATCATCTGTTTGTATCGATTTTACTTGAGCTTTTCTGGTAGTGAGTTCAGGTGTGCTAACTCATGTTATTCAAAGTTGAAAGTAACGTAGAAAGTGATTTTCTTAAGAAGTGTTTCAAATTATATATTGTCGAAGAACTAGAGAAAGAGTAATAACTTTAATTTTCTCAGCTTTCTTATGATTTTAGCGACAATAGAATCTGGTTATTACCTAATATTACCCATTATTGCTTTTTATATTTATTAATGATATTATTGCTCGTAATTCTAAATTTTTACCTTTTAGCAATGGCCTTGAAAAATTCGTTAATATAGATTTTATTGAGGATTTTAAAATATTTTAATTTGGTACTGAAAATCTATATGCGTGGTTATCCGCTAATACCATAAAAATATATTATTTCGTGACCTATTCTAGAGCAATAGTATCACTAAAATGAAATAACAATGTGCTTCATCACACAGTGTTCTGTTTTAGGAGGACTACAGATTCCATATGCATATAGAAAACATATTCATGTTATTTCCCTCACATGTAATCAATTAATAAAAAAAACTGTGCATTGCAACTCCGCGATTTGTAGGTTTCGCTACCTGCCCGGTAGAACGGTTTTTGCTCGCATTTTTTTCTGTTTAAAATAAAATCCTTCGTGTTAGATGGCAGTAATAGCGGGTCGGTGATTTTATTGTTTTTATTATTTGATACGATGGGTACAGTATTCAGAAAAAAATTGTACTGGCGCTTATTTTAATATATGTTTGTATGATATGAAAAAAATATTGCGATTGTTTTTTTTCAAAGCCTGACAATGCAATAAAGTAGAACATAAACTCAATTTAACCATATAAGCTGTTCCAATCAGCCAACGACTAAAATTTGATATGATTTTTAATTTATTAGTAAATATTTTTTTCTTATCTTAAGATTTTACGAGACTCGGGACTTCTGTACCAGTACAAATCAAATATTGATAAATTATTTTGATTTATTCTTCTTTGTGTTACACAAAATAATTAGCAAGCAGAAAAAATGTCCGTTTAAGGCGACAGTTTAGCAATAATTGCGCTTAAAAGAAAATTTTAGCGTCTTATCGCTAGTCGATTGCCCTCAAATGTACGTGCGTAGGAATAAAAATCTTGTGGAATTACATTTTTACTTATTGATTTATAGTCGCTACCAGGGACTTTATTGCAGATTTTTTCAAGGAAAGGGGGGAGGGAGCACAAGCTAATTTTTTTAATATTTCGTTTTCGTAAATATAAATAGTATTTCATTTAATGACATGCATTTTTCTGGTCAAATTCAAGGTATATCTGTTTAGAATTCACGTCAAAAGCAATAAAATCGTGCCGTCGTCGTGATAGTGGGTACGTTTGGTAATCTAGCGTTCTAACTACAAGTTTTATAATAATATTATAAATTAAATGAGGAACATATAAACCGAATTTTTACCAATAGGAGAGTGCAAAACCAAGTTGCAGCGGGAACGCTCGTTACCGAGTTTTCACTGCAACGGCACCGACACGATTTTATTGCTTTTGACGTGGATTTTTGACTTCTGAGAAGTTTTTGCGCCCTCTTATTGACCAAAATTCGGTTTAAAGACATTTTGACCAATACTCTAATATCAGAAATCCATAGTAATATCAGTAAGGATAATTATCATATTTTTAAAACATAATGTAATATCCAAGTGCAGACACTATGGAGCGACGTCTGTCTGCACTTCTTATTTTCCCATGGGAGATAATTTGCCTTGGTTTGTGTTTTAGAGTTGACCTAATGAAAGTTCTTTCATTAGGTCACGTTCGTTTTGGTTAATTCGTGTAGGTTAGGTTTGGGTTTGAAGAGAAAATGTACGTTTCGAAACTCTCAAATTGAGTTTCATAGACATTTTAAAACACTATCTAATTTCACTAGTGCCATTTTTCTAGTATAAATATGCATCTACCGGTAAAAATAAATTTGAACTTGACTAGTGAATATAACGTCGCATGTAAATATATAATGATAAGTATGTAACTGTTTATAATACCACGTATGGAAAAGCTTAAATTATATAATTTTATTATTACCTGCCTGATTAATTATATTTTGACTGGTAAAAATATATATCTACCGGTGAAAATGTATTCCGATATGATTTTTCTAAATTGACGTATTTTTAAAAATATTTTAATTTTTTTGCGGAATAACTTAAAGATTTTTAGTTTAGAATCAGGGACATCTTTTCAGCTTTTTCCAGGGATGACTGCAAAATTTGACCCGTCAGTGATCGTTATTTTAATATATTTTAATTTTATTACGATTCATACTTTCGTTTTCTCATGGTGTATATCAGAATTTTGTATCGAAACTTTTTATTTTTTATTTTCTCGTGATAGGTAATAATTAATTTTTTTTATAATAATAATGACATTTAATTAAGGTATTAAGAATTAATGTTACATTGTATTGTGTTTATATATCTGTTTTTTTTATAATTTTTAATAATTTATATTAATTAAAAATATATACTCATTTGTTCGTGTAATTAAAAATTACATTTTTAATTGAATATATAATCTCATTCGACAATCAAACTGTCAAATTGAACATTGACGATCGCTGGAAGCCAACCTAATCGCGTTCATAGAAATATCGCACATGACTAACGACGGTGTGATGTTAAATTTGTTCTTGGTCCGTTCCATTCGCCCAAGAAAGGCAAAATTTGCGGCATTTGACGTCACAATGTCCGAAGAAGAGGCGCCTGCGCTAGGACCCCGGTCACTACGGGGGTGAAACACCATAGGGTGGTAGTTTGTAAAGCCATAAGGCGGTCGGTCAGTCGGTGTCCGGCCAGGCGGTCGCAGTGCTCGCCTCTCGACCTATCGATTGGAACTAACACGCTCAGTCTTTGAACGCATGCACTACCGATCTCAAAATGAGCCCCCGTGGTTCAATATCCTCTAATGATCCAGAAAACTCCAGTTTTTACCCCGTTGCGTTGACCCAATTGCGATCGCGTGCCGGCACCTTTTGAGTCCCCGCGGTTGACCACATGACACATGCGAGGTAGACTAAGGATGCCTTCGATAGCCAACCCTACAAGCGAACAGTTCGAACCCACCGAATCGTTCACGATCTTGCCCAGCGAAGAGTACGTAGATCCTCTGCCCATTTTGGCTTCCTTAGCCAAGCAAAAACCCTTCAAAAACGTCAACATCGTAAAGCCCGTACAGAGGAAGCAGCAAGATGATCCCAAAAAGGAGTTTTCCTTCAAAGTCATAACAAGCGAAGAGGAGCAGAAGGGACAGAATAGGAAGCGCAAGCCGCCAGATATGGCCGTACACTCTCAGACCATATTAGACCCTCATTTCTCCAGAAATCTAGATCTGAAACTCAGACGCTTGAAGGAAAAGGAAATCATAGCTGAAAGACTATCGCGTCGATCCAGAGAACGACAAAGAGCAATCATGGCGGAACCAACAGTAATACCTAAGATAAATTTTAACGTAGGATCAGTTCAGCCGAGGATTAAAAATGTCGATACACTCAAACCTAACGTAATCAATCTAGAAGTTCCGCAAGAAGTAACAGTTGAACCTGCAAAATCTCCAGATAAACTGAGTCCGTCTAATCCTAGTAGAAGTAAGAAGGGAAGCAGGACAAATGTTGCTATCACCGCAAACGATAAGCCTCTATTCATCACTACTGTCAGGAAAGGAGAGTTTCTGCCTCCTCCTGCTAATATGGCTAATCTTCTGGGTATGTCTAGTTGTGAAAGGGTAGGAGCTGGAGCCGGAGTTCCTACGCTTGTCTATTCTTATGCTTCTAGACCTAAAGTGGTCGGTAATACTACTACTACAAGAAAGACTAGTATCGACGAGAGCCTAATTATAGATAACGCTAAAGGTGGCTTAGCGCATTTGACTTCTTTGGCTTTAGCCGCAGCAGGTCTGGCGGCTAATCACCGGTGAGTATTGAGTTCAAGCATTCATTAATTAGAAAAGCACTATTCATTGACTTAAAATAATCTTAACAAGACATTGTCACGAATATCATGACGTCATTATATTATTTTCTGATCATTATGCGAACTTTTGAGAAAGGAAATTTCCGTGCGATTAGGCGAGCATCAGGTGGTTGTTATATTGCACAAATTTCAGCGTAACTATTTATAGACTGATTCTATGTCATAATAGTGTAATAAATATAGTTTGGATTATCGACGTAGGGTAAATGACCAGTAAGTTGGGCGCCGAATCGATACGCAGCTATTAACATAGCGGTTAATAATTAACCGATTAATATATCGATATGTGGAATATTTGGTATGAAAGGAGTTTTTTATAACAATGTGTCTATTTTTTTACAGTACCAGTCAATCGGTCTACGGAAACTTGATGACAGATAAGAGAATCGTTCGAGGTAGCACGACTGCTTTTCACGTGAGTAAAAGTAAAAGATTTAACACAAATGCTATTGGAAATATAGTCATTACTTGATGAGTAACTTTTTTTTTGGTAGTTTAAGCTTTGATCTTATTAAATATCTATTCCACTTAAAACGGATGCAATAATTTATTTTCAGTAGTTGTGGAGTACCGCAAGGATCTAATCTAGGTCCTCTTCTCTTAATTATATTTATCAATAACATAACATATTATTTTATTACGTGGAGCGCATGTCATTTTACGATTGGCGTCTAATACGATACGTTATTTTGTAGCGTCTCTGAATTTGGTTTAATTATCTGGAATTTTAGCGAAACAAAGTACATTTTAGCAAGTTTCTAAGATATATATACAATATAAGGTACATATTGTATCCGTATTTGTACACTAAAGACTTTTTTGTAAGCTCTTTGAGATACAGTTTATTGTGTTCTTAATGTAGATTGTATTAAATGACACTAGAGATAATAAGAGCGTGCGCTACATGCGTTCCGCACGCCCGGTTCTTCTCACTCACTCTCGTCACTTAACACGCGAGCGAGCAAAAGGGAATGTATCTCACCGTACGCGCCTAATTTTAGTTAATTAAGATAATCGACAGAATTTTTAAACTCAAACATGCGAAAATGAAAAAAACTTATATATAATATATATCTTATATTTAAAAAATAAATTCAAATGGGCGATAGGATAATAAAATTGACAACCGTACCTCAGGAACAACAACCCAATACTGCTCTGTGGCCTTACTTACTGTGGCATCCCTCATGGCTATCAACCAATCACACGACAGAAATTTAAAAGCACGTGATGATCACGTTTACTTGATTTTCCTTTTTAATACTTATCTTAAACCTAACCTAATTTAATAGTACCTTTAAAAAATCCAACTTCATATATTATTAATATTAAAATATGTATTTAAAATAAATTCGTATTCCAGGGTGTTGAAAATGGAGATGATCCTGGAGCAGCCGCTCGAGGAGCTAGAGCTGTCGCTGCTAGGAGGAGAGCAGTTGCTAGAAGAAGAGGAGCTCCAGGTGTTGCTCCATGGACTCTATCTAACCGAAAAAGCGAGCCAGTTCAAACCGATCCATATTTGGAAGAGGTAGAATGGTATCTGTTACTCTGAAACACTGTATTTTTAATAAATGTTTAAATATAAATTCAACAGTTATATGACAAAGGACAAGAGATGGAAGTTGGAGTTCAGACAGATTTACTTCTGGAGAGAGTCGATACGCCATTGTATATACCAGCGAAGATAGGAACTGATGCTTCTACGCAGATTCAACCAGGAGAAGTGAGTAGAAGCATGATACATGTTTCAAAAATTGGTTTTAAATTATTTAATGATTTTAGTTATTCGACTTTGAAACGGAAGTGGAGCCAGTTTTAGAAGTTTTAGTAGAAAACACGATAGAAACTGCTCTGGCGGAATGCGTGGAAGAAGAACAGTTGGCTCGTGCTAGAATGCAGAATGCGGCTGCTGCAGAAATAAGAGCTCAAGAGCAAGAAGCTGCAATTTTTAGAGAGCGTCAGATGCAAGTTATCGAAAAAGAAAGGGTGAGATTTTATTTGTTTTAAATAGGTATTCTTAGTATTACGGTAGTTTATGTTTAAATATTCATTGCAGGAAAAGGCTTCAAGACAATCGAATACGGAAAACGAGCGACAAGATAGAAGTGCTACCTTGAATCTATTAAAAGAGCACCTGTCTCCGTTACTTCCGGAAATTATAGAGCCCCTGAAAGTTCAAGGATTAATCAGCGACAACAATGAAGGTATGTAAATGGAAGATATGTGTAGGTGGTCATTAGAATATGTTAGTTCAAGGCGATGTACTTTCAGAAATAGACGAGACTTTCCTGCCGTGGTTGATGAGCGAGGTCTCGCAAGAAGTGGAGAATATGATTACTAATCGTGATATGTTGATAGGTATGCATTTTTATGTGTGATTTAATGATTAAATTCTGCGATTTGCTGAAAATTAATTTTCTTCTCTAGATATTGTGAAAGAAGTTATTGGAACTAGAGCGGAGTTGTACAGGGCAATGATCGATGATGAAGCAGGAGAAAATACGAGCAGTAACCTAAGTGGAGAATCACAAGAAAAACAAGGTATGAATTAGTGATTGAATTATATACAATACGGATACACGTGCTTTAAAGAGTATGACCTGAATACTCGCTCTTCCTCATATCGCAAAAGCCACGACATGAGCTTAATGTGATAGTATTGTACTAGTTACGTTTCTTGCAATTGTCAAAACTGATCCATAACTTTAAAAGTCTGTATACATACAGCTAAGTATTATTAACTTTTATTTACACATATGTACAAATATATTAATAAATACACATTAAAGTATCGCGATTGAATCTAAAAGAAGTCGAATTAGTGACATTAAGTGCATTTTAAAGTATTTGTCCTAAAAAATCGGTTACTCCCTCTCTCTCATATCGCAAAAGCTGAGAAGTTAGATTAAGATTTTTTCTTAAATTATATTACTTGCTATTATATAATAGAAAAATATTTTTAAAATATGATTTTTTACCATAAGCTGTTATTCTAAATTTATTTGTAATAAAGATAAGATAATTTGTCTTATATGTAAAATACAGTGCGATTGTTTTTTTTTTTATCAAAAGGTCTCTTTTTAAAAAAACTTGATTGCAATATTGATTGTTTTTCAAAACTTTTGTTTTGACAAAATAATCAAAAATAATTTATTATTAAATATAATAATTTTTTGAGCAATTGCAATTCATTTAAGGCTGTCTTTTAGTCTTTTAATTTGAAATAGAACTTTTTTATTAAAAAAATAAAAATTTTAGTATTTTTTGGAAAGTGGTAGTTTTTGTAAGATCTTTTTTAAACAAAAAAATTTTATTTTAGATTCCCATTTTTTTTATATAGACAATTTCATAATTTTTACAATATTATCATATACATACAACGTCAACAAGAAACAAATTATTCTGAGATTTTTGCCATACAGATAAGATGATTTGTTATATATGTACTATATGGCAAAATACAGTTTGATTGTTTTTATTATCGAAAGGTCTCTTTTTATAAAAAGTTTTAGAAATATTAATTTTTTCAAAACTTTGGCTGTAACAAAATAATCAAAAATATTTTATGAGTAAATATAATAATTCCTTAGATATTTTAATTCATTTTCGGGTGTGTTTTATTATTTAAATTTTAATTAGGATTTTTCTATAAAAAAAAGTAAATTCTTAGTATTTTAAAAAAAATCTATTTAATATATTTTCTTAAAAAGTTTAGTTTATTATTTGTTACAAATATATTTTTTAAATAAAAATAATATGCTTATTTCAAAACAGACTTTTTTAGATTTACATTTTTTTAGCTATAGTCAATCTCATAGTTTGCCCGAATGATATATTATCATATACACTAAAAAAAAAAAAAATGTTATGAAATATATATAATTCTACTGAATAATCCTGAAAAATGTGTAGAAAAAAGATTAATCTTAGAAGTAATACAAACAACAAACTAAATTATGAACTTCCAGATAATGACAAAAACGATATTTATTAAAAAAAATTAAAAAAAAATTGAATGCTAATAAATTATTATTTCTAGTTTAAAATTTTTTAAATAAAATCTAGAGCTCAAAAATTAGCTTTTAATAAATTAAATCTACATTATATTTAATAACTTAATTAAATTAAATATAAAAATATAATAAAAAAAATATATTTCTTGCTATGTTGTTTTTGAACAAATACAGTTATTTTGAAGAATTTTGTCACAAAGATATGATAACTTGTTATATATGGTAAAATGCAGTGTGATTGGTTTTTTTTTTATTACAAGGTCTCTTTTAATAAAAAGTATTAGCAATATTATTTTTTTTCGAAACTTTTGCTTCACCAAAATAATTAAAAATATTTTATTATTAAATATAATAATTCGTTAAATAGTTTTAATTTAGTTTTGGATGACCATGATTTTTTAATAAAAATTGAAATTTTTACTATATTCTTAAAAAATGATATTTTTTGTTATTATAGTCTACTTTTATAGTTAGTTTTTGGATGTTATTATTTTTTTTATCTATTTTTTATTCAAGTTTATTATTGTGGCATTAAACAAGAAAAGTAACACTGATTTCAAAATTGCTTTTTAAGATTTTAATTTTTTTTTTGTTATAAGCAATTAAAATAATTGTCAACAAAAAAACGCACATTGCAAAAAAATACTAATAAATTATATATAATTCTATTGAATAATCGTATTTTTAAGAACCAATGAAAGCTACAGATAATATTATGCACTTTCATATGACAAAACCAATATTTTTTAAAAATAAAAAAAATGTTATAGTTTCATTTTTTACTTTAAAATTATTAATTAAAATTATATAAATTAAATATGTATATTATATCGTTTAATAACATACAATTAATAGATTACTTTTAAATATTTTATTGAAGCATGAAAAATAAAATCGGTAATATGTAAATTTTCTCTATATAAAATAATCAATGTTACAGTTAAAATCAGTGAGTAATTTTTAATTTAAATTATACTATTACATTTTTATGACAAAAATTCCATAGTACTACTTAAGTCATCTTTTAAAATAATGATTTTTTTAAGAAGTCAGTGACTAAAGATTATAACATATCTTTGACACAAATTGGCTTCAGAAGATTTCGGTTTTACTGTCATATATCTATTTTTAATGTTGCAGATGAGAAAAAAGAAGCCGACTGACAAGCGTCTACGGTCAGATGAGAAAACACTTCAGGAGAGGCAAACACTGCCATATCAAAATTGATGATTACGAACCACATTCGTATCTCGCGGTGACTTTGAAATTTTTTGATAAATATGTTAAATCACGATCGTGTCCTTCTTATCGAAGACTAAATACCGCGAAGTATTATAAAATTGAAAATATTTTTCTATCGACGATGAATTATGATAATGGTATAATTAAAAAATATTTAATAAAAATAAAAGCAGGGTTTCTCAATTTTCAACATTAGCAGCATGATTGAAGTAGTCTAGAGATTGTTACGTTTATTTATTAATTATTTATTTACGTTTCCGTTAGATGTATCTATTAAATGTTTATTTTTCGTTTAAAACGTAGGCAATGTAAAAATGCGTATCATAGTGAATAAAGTTAATACATTTGAATTGGTTTATTATTTTCGTATCGCATTAGAGATTTAATTTCGGCTGAGCGGTCAGTACTTTTGATACATAAACGATTGGGTCCTCGTTAAAATCTGATAAGGCTAAGCCAAATAGTTGTTTTAGAGTTAGTGGAGATCAAATCGAGATGAAAAGGGGCTCCAGCCGGGCTTAAAATATTGTTGACGCAGCTGCAAGTGTATACAATCGGGGTGGAAACGACCCCAGTTTTTGGAGAGTTAAGTGAAAATGTATCTAGGGATATGATGTCAAATGATACAGGGGATATTGGAAGAAAAATATATTATACAAGTGACTGTATAAATTAATAAAGTATTGATAATTTAATTAATTCGTGTAGAAAAACGATATAATCTAATTTAGTCAAAACCTGTATCAAACAGGTATTATGTTTTAATGGCATTCCTATAATTTTTACTATAATATATATATACGATTGCGTAATAAATACGCAAAAAATAAACTCGTAAATGGACGTTAAAGTCAAGTGCCTTTGTTATGTTGATGTACGTGACGATCGGAGATCCGAGGGATTAGTTTTCTTACGTCTTCGTCGATTATTCAGATATAAAACGATAATCCAAGTATGCGTCACCTGCATTTAAACTTGTATTTGTTAAAATACTATTTTTTTAATCCCACACTATGTATGTAGATCGTTATAGTGCCATAATTTAAAATTATTAACAAAGCAATATATTGAGCAAATAAATTCGCAAATAGATCTTAATGATTTGATGCTTTTATGAATACAAAATAATGGTATTGCATTGACAAAACCGACGGCCAAAAAATGTGTTATAAAAATAGTGTTTTAGGTTATTAAAAAATAATTTCTTATAAGAATGAGAAAATAGAACAACAAAAAATAATTTCACATTTTAATTTTGAACGTGGGCAGAGCAAAATAACTTTTTTCATCTCGTATATAATCCTTTTACTTTCATTTGGAACCCATTTCTGTCAAAAACTTCCATCAAGAACTTCGCCAGATACTGCCGAGTTTGGATACATTAGAGTTCAACTGAACTCATACAAAGCGGAGCTATGCCGCACGTCAACCGAGACTAAGAAGACCGAAGAAGCAGCCATTTTCCACTTCACGTCAATCCTGGCCCGATTACGATTTGTAAAAATCTTCAGAGAAGATTGGATTCTACCAGATGCAGATAAGTCTATGAGCGCATTATTTATATATTTACAAGTAATTACACAAATTGTACAGTATTTAAAATGCTTTTTACGGTCTTAAGTATTTTTTAAGTTTTGTTAGGATTTTTGATACTTTATTACAATTTTAATGTTCATTAAAAAAAACTTTTTATTTTTTAATGAACATTAAAATGAACCATGAGAAAAGTTGAAGATTAATTGGTTTATTTTTGTTCCTTGATTCTTCTATTAAACAAAGTTTCTTTCTCGTCAACGTAAACAAATAATATAACATATCTGAGCAGACGTCCATTAAACGGTATCCATTAACAGTTTTAAAGCATAAACAAAGGTGATTTTTATTTCTGAAGCGAATGATATAATCGGTGCAGAAATATTTTATATTTTTTAAATTTTTACAATGCCAAATGCGAAGAAATGCTGTACATATAATGACCACGTTGTAAATTTTTACTACTTGCAAATCTACCGTCAGTTACACAGTCTAATAATAAATATAAATATATGAAATACAATAATAAATAAATAAAATAAAAAGATTTGTAGTAGAGAGTAGACAATAATAAAGAGTCTGGTACTGCCCCGAATCATCTGGACTGGAAGATACGTTGAACTTCCTCCCAATTATTGAGGTCACACATTCAAAGCTACCACCACGGTAGCTTGGACGCGCAAAGCGGAGCTATGCCGAATCGACCGAAACTAAGAAAAAATATTGTAAAAAATTACAATAATATAAGAAAAAATTTGTATAATAGTTATGAAAATATTTAAAAGATTCGCACAGTTATTAAATATATATTTTCTTATTAAATGAAAAAACATCTTCATTACTAGAAAAAATCCAAGTAAGGGAGATATAACGATCTTTGAGGAGTTACAAGATGCATTTTTGAGGAAAATTGAAACTACGTCAAAATATATTTAAAAAATTCCAGGTATTGAAATTATCATTTACCAATAAGTTTAAGTGTACATAAAGTAGATTTGCATCCCAATTATTTGATGGATGTATTGATATTATAGATTTTATCCAAAACTCAGATAGAAAGCACTGTTGTAGTTGATATCGGTCACGAGGTTCATACATTATGACATGATGACCCGACATTAACGCTATGTTTGGGGCTAAAGTGCATTTGAAAGCGAACCCTGGGGGGTTACACGCGAACAGGGGTGTCCTAGAAGGGTGGATCAACAATCACTTTGCTATTTAATTTTATTTACCGCCGGCGTATTAAAATAATATTTCTGACAATTTATAATCCGGCGTGCGGTTTTGATTTGACACGGTGGGCCATTTTCAATAGACTCCAACAACCCTATGCAAAATATTTTTTTATTATAACAATATAGATGCTAAAGGCTCATGTGCTATGCAGCATTTGCGATAAGATCGAACTTAACTGCAAAACCTAACCAAATACTATTTTTCATGAAAATGTCGCGTGGACAGGTAATGGGCCGCGACCCAAATTGAAATACTTAACCTTGCCCTAGATTTTACGATTGGAACTTAATTTATCTTAACCCGGAGTCATTTATTATATATAAGGGTTTAAAAGTAAGCAATCGATAAGTTACTGCAAGAAATAAAATAAGAAATATTAAATCGCGATAATTAATGCTTTAGAAAATTGACTCTCGCGTGACTTGTTAATGAAATGCAATCGTATATTTTAATGAACATGGAATAATAACATAATTAAAGGGAATGATCTACAAATTGGTAAAAACAGTATACTACTTTCTTATTATGTGTTTCTAGTGCCACAATTTTTTTATAGAGTTTAATAGAAAGGTATCATTTGAATCACTGTTTCATAGACAAGAACCATACGATTCGTTAAAACGGTGATCTTTGATAGCAAAAGTTTTAACTATAGGAGTTGAATTGCAGCAATAAAATAACTTTCGATCATTATACGTTTATAACACTTCTATAAACCATGTTTATTGTATGCCAACATACACACAATTCAGTTATTGCTTATAATTACACAAACAGAAACACTAACTTAAATTTGCAAATGACACGAGAGATATTTTCTGGGTAATTTTTTGTACGATAATATGAGTATTTAAAGAAAATATATTATTCATAAATCATACTTACTGATCTATTCTATAAGATCTGAAGCAAACTCTTGATTATATTTCAAAAATACAATATAAAAAGTCTATTCATGAAAAAAAATCCGCCCGGAAAAGCCTGCAAAAATTAGGCAAATTTCGGTATATAAAAGTATGTAAAAAAAGGTTAATTTTATTTTATTATATGTTATAGAAAATCTATGAAATTTCAACCTTGGAATTTAATATTTTTTAATTAATAAAAGTTTTAATTATTAAAGAATATTATACAAGCTTCATTTATCAGTAAACCAAACATTTTATATTTATTTTTAGAAAGAGATCTGTCGCGTGAAGATAAATAACAGGTGACTCACTAAAAAATTAGCTGGCGTTTAAAGGGTTAAAATAATATGGCATAGTAAAAATGATCGATTTAAGTTTTACAAAATCGCACTAAGAAAGCTATAATAATAGTATATGAATTATAAAATAGATGTCACTGATTAATATATGGTGTATTCAGTATGGTGTTTCAATATTTATACTACTTGTAACTGTTGATCGTGTTTACCCCGTTGCAACGCAACAAAACAATAAAAATTAAAAAACATATGAATGGAGAGTTGTTGTCCCCTCCCCCCTCCGCCTTGTATTATTCTGACGATATGTATTTATATATTTAAACACACATGCAGCGAACGTATACTGCTTAGAAAAAATAAAACATATTTAACCCTTTCACCGCAGATGGCTTCTAAGAAGTCATCAAGAAAATCGCTAGTACTTATTGGGCACCCAAAGGTGCCATAAACCTTTGAGTCTAATAATATGGTTATTTAATATAATTTAAGGCTGTAAATCACTTGAATTTATTGAACCATAATATTTTTAAAATAGGTGCCTCCCAAGCTTCGAAATAGCGCAAAAAATATCATGGTTAAAAACTCGAATAACACTGCTCATTGGAGAGTTGTCTAATACTCATTTTATTGTATACGATACACATAACAATATATAACAATACTCTAGTATTGTGTTACAAAAGCCAGAACGCCGTTATAGGAAAATCACTTCCCACGTATCTTCTCTTACTATTTATTTTTATTTTCCCTTTCACTTCAGACTTAAAAATATTATAGTGTTCAGTCGTGAACTCGCTACCAGTGAAGCTCACGCAAAATCGAAATTTAAAAAAAATTGAAGCGTACAAGCCGTACGTAGTCGTAAGCAATTGTTCTGAATTTAGCCAGAAAAATGCGTGTCATATAATTAAATACTATGAGTCTTAATGAAATACAAATATTAATTTCTGTGATTCTAAACAGAAATTCTCGGGTTATCCCACAAAAAATATCTTAAAAAGAACAGTCTCGAATCTATCTCAAAAATATATTTTTTAAATATGTCATTTCAATAAACTGCTAGATTTTGACCAGTGAAAATATAATTTATTTAGCAGGTGCTAGTAAAATCATATGATAATCAAATTTTGCATATTTATCAATATATATTTATAAATGTTACATCATGTGTGAATGTATGAAGTTATATTTTCACTAGTGAAGTTCAAATACATTTTTATCAGTAGATATATATTTAACTAGCGAAAATATATCCAATGGGATGATTTTATATCATAATCATAACAAAAATTATTGTTCATGTGTAAACAAATTGTAAATAAATAAATATATAAAATAAAAAAATTGTCTATTGACGTTACTCACAATGTGCTCAACTTCTCTAGCGACTATTTTTGCCGAAATGCTGGATTGAAAAAATACAATATATATTTTCCCGGGACACATTTATTCGGCTGCAAAAACCAAATAGGAATTAATAACTCATCATCGGTAAATGTCATTGCTTAATATAATAGGCATAATCTCACCATTTTGTTTTAAATTTGATCTTTGTATAAGAAGGACCACTTTCTCAAACCAAAATCTGTACCAAACAAAGGCATTGAAATAATCATAATTCATTAACAATAATTCAGATATTATTTTACTGGATTCTTATTTTAGCTAAGTAGTAGTTTTTTTATTTAAGAAACAGTATAATATTTTATATTGTGATACTACTATTGAGCCTTGTGATAAGAATTAATCAATTTATCGGTCAGCCCAGTGCGTGCCTGTTACTCAGGGCCGCTTCGGGAACCGCAAGGTGTCAATCGCTTTCGAATTGCGCACGTGTCCCGCTCAGGACATTAGCAAAATTATCGTCGGTGCTATCAGCTGAAGGAAAAAAAGCAGCAAATCGCAATCGAATGGGGATTACGTCGCCCCGTATCGGCTATTGTGTGTCACTTCTAATTTTGCTGCATTGTACGTCAACTTTTCGTCGCGCTCAAGTACCACCGCAGCAATGGCGGATTAATTTAATAAAAACCGTGGCGAATCGCAACGCGTAACTGACGCGGCTTTGGCGCAAGGTGCACTCTGTCCCATATACTGCTATAACTTTGACGACCGACCACACTTGCACTGACTGGAATATCTTCACGCTTTTCATTTATTTATTTTAAATAAATGCCACTATCCAGAATTTTCTTTGTCTTCAGCTTAAATAACCTTGTTTTCAGTGATTACAGTCTCTTCTCCAAAATGCCATTAAACTGCAAGGTAATAAAACTCTTCAATTAATTGTATGACTTGGTGGTAAGTAAAATTATATTTTCGCTAGTTAAAATATATATCTACTGGTGAAGATGTATTTGAACTTTTCTAGTGAAAAATACACACTCACTGTAACATTTATACATCACATGTAAATAAACAATGAAAAGTATGTATATGTATATATTAGAGGTACACAAAAGAAAGGACGTATTTTCAATGAAAAGTATTTATTTAATAACAAATTTATTTTACAATATTATTCTACAAAATAAACTTCTTCTTCCATCGATCAAGCAAATTTTTACTACCACATTTGTAAAAACTGACTGACTGTGAGTTCAAATATTCAGAAAAAAAAATGTTTCAACTTCACTAACACTATTAAATTTCTTATCATCTAAACTATGTTGTAGAGACATACTCAAATAAATACAGAAAAAATGCATTATTTTTTTTAATTTTTAACCACTGTTCCACAGAGTAATACAGTATATTGTGGTGGCACACGTGCAAGTGACATGGTCACCGGAGGCTGCGCACTTGTTAGACAAACACTTTTATAATATTGTGGGACATTTAGCAGATGATTCGCGATGGGGTGTCGCGGGCCTAATCACATTGTAAGTTTTTTCTGACGAGTAGATTTTTCAAATTTCCTAAACCTAAATATATACTAAAAAAAATTATATTTTAATAAACTTTCGTTGTAACGTGACAAGCGTAAGCCCAATGCGTTACAACGTGGTAAATCAGTACTGGATGTGTGAGTCAATCAGACATAAACAATACTAACAAGCAAGTTTTAATCACCAGACTGAAAGTCTGAAAATCGCTGACATCTATATTAATTATAATGAACTATTTATGTATTATCATTTACATTCAATATATCACTTTTTTATTTTACAATAATTTTATACCAAATTTTGATTACTTTTAAAGTACTTTTTATTGACCAGTATGCACTTATCCAAACGTCTTTTCCATTGTTCAAAACAGTTCTGGACTCACATAATGGAATAGACACCCCTGCCGAGGTTTTTGTTCTACCTCTTCCACAGTTCCAAAACGTTTTCCATTAATGTCTCTTTTGAGTCAAGGAAACAAAAATAAATCGCATGGGTCCAGGTCAGGTGAGTAGGGCGAGTGAATAATTAGCGTCATACCGTTTTGCTTCAAAACTGATTCACAGACAACGCGGTGTGAGCTGGTGCGTTGTCATGATGGAAGAATCAATCTCCTGTGTGCCAAAGATCCGCTCTTTTCTTCCTGACGCTCTCTCTCAACCTTTTCAATAGCTCCATGTAGAACCATGTAGCGACAATCTCACGAAGTTGAAAGGCGTCCGGAACAAGGTTGATCTTCAATTGGCAAACCGCGAAAACCAGTCATAGACACGAGCTTTACTCATAGCATCATCCTTCTAAGCTGCTTGAAGCATTAAAAGAGTTTCCGCGGCTGTTTTTAGAAAATTTTACCGCTGCACGTTGGTCTCGAGCGTCAGCCATCTTACGTTTTCGCCATGTAGACAAAAGTTGTTTTGATAAAAAAAAATGCTACGTTGCATACTGACTCTTACTGTTTTCCTCTACAACATCTCACCACTTACAACTCCTTCGCCTAACGTCCATCCTCTCCACAGCCAGAGTCTCGTTACTTTTGGGTCCCCCCTCGTATACGCGCTAGATAACCTATCGTTCCCACTGCGACGGCACCGACGCGATTTTATTACTTTTGCCAATACTCTCATATCGGAAATTGCTTTTTGCGCTCTCCTGTTGGGCAAAATACGGTTTAGATATGTTTCATTTGGTTCGGTTTTAAAAAGTCTTAATATGAGCGCTAGGTAATCGAGCGTTTCTAGTACGATTTTATTGCTTTTAAACTTAGCCTGAAAAATGCATGTCATAAGAAATCGTATCTTATATAAAATATACATAAATATATTTAGTGTTTAATATATCAAAGTAATAAAAAAAAAACAATAAATTAGTCCGTTTAAAAATATATTGAGAGCGATTAATGTTGTATAAATTACAATAGTAAACCATTAACTGTATACTATGTACAAGGATAAAGCAAAACATTATCTTTTTTGTCATTGCATTATTGGTGGGGTTTTTTTTCAGGTAGTGGTCCCAACATCTGGAAGGGGTACAGGGTTAATATATACCTAAAATAAAAAATAGTAAAAAAGTTGAAGAAATGAGACCAATCAACATGCTACCGAATATAGAAAAAATAATAGAAGTAGTAATCAAACAATTAAAGGAATTTTTTACTTCTCAAAATATAATATGTGAACAACAATCGGGATTTAGAGAAAAACATTCCACTGAGACTGCATTACAAGTAGTGATAAATGACTGGTTGTTGGCTAAGGATACAAACAAAATCATTGGAGCAGTTTTCTTGGATTTCAAGAGAGCCTTCGAAACAATGGACAACAATAATGTTAAAGAAATTGGAGAATATCGGTATAAGTGATATAGTTTTAATGGTTTAATAATTATTTACATAAAAGAAAACAAAAAGTTAAAATAAATTATGTATATTCTGAAGAGAAATTAATGTCATATGGAGCACCACAAGGGTCTAAATTGGGACCATTGTTATTTGTATTGTATATTAATGATATAGTTAATAACGTGAAAAAGTGTAAAATACATCTATTTGCGGACGACACATTAATGTATTGCATAAGTGATAATATTAAAGAAATTGTAAATAATTTAAATAATGAATTAAGTTTATTAGAAATATGGTTAAATAATAATGTACCTAAACTAAATGAGAATAAAACTAAATGTATGTTTATTAATTATAAAAACGTGTTAGATAATAATATCAAAATAGTAATAAATAACTCTAGTATAGAAATAGTGGATAGTATAAAATATTTAGGAGTAATTGTTGATACAAAATTAAATTTTAAAGAACATTGTAAATACATATTAAAAAAAAATTAGTAGAAAAATAGGTTTATTATCTAGAACAAAAAATATATTAAGTATAAATACAAAAAAAATAATTTACAATAGTATAATATTGCCCCATTTTAATTATTGTGCAACAATATTAAATATGTTGAATAAATTAGACAAACAAATGTTGCAAAAATTACAAAATAGGGCAATGAGAGTAATCTTAAATAAAAATAGATTAACTAGTTGTAAAAGTATGATTGATAGATTAGAATGGTTGAATGTTCAAGAAATATTGAGTATGAATGTTTTAGTATTTATATATAAGTTAGAAAATAATATGTTACCAGAATATTTTAATAAGTATTTAATAAGAAATAAAGATGTACATAAATATAATACTAGAAATAAAGAAAATTTAAAGATAATTAAGTATAAGAAAACGAGTACGGCTAGGGGAGTTATGTACGAAGGTTTTGATTTATATAATAGTCTTCCAAGAGAAATCTGAAAAAGCAAAAATATAACGGGTTTCCTAAATGGAATAAAAAAACACCTTCGTACATATAGAAATAAATTATAATATTAAGTCTTTATTATTGTATATTTTTATTTTTTCTTTCTGTTATGTATTTTTTATATATTTTTAATATATGTTTACTAAATTTGTTAGATGTAAAGATTAGCTATTAAGCTAAATAAAATAATAATATGTAAAAGCCTAATTTTTATGATTAAATACGAAAAAAAATATCCAGTAATTTTTAAAGCTGTCCATTGCAACCTCCCAGTCACCTCTGCCAACAAATTTACTTCTTACAGAATAAATTAAATAACCGAAAATATTGCTATGTAGTTTCGCCCTTTTCGGCGCTGCTTGGGTCCAACCCCCCAGCACTTTGGCACACCTCCCCTTTCATCCACTGCATTTCAATAACAATGCCCTAATCACATTGTAAAGCGATATGTCCGCACATTAATTCGGTGGGCAAAAATGCATTTCGACTAGATTATAAATATGAGGCGCGTGCGGGCCTACACTCGCAGTTTTAATTGAACCTGTCGGGATGCAGGTCACTGGTCCAGCCTGATTATGTCAACAAACATGATAGTCGATAAGGAAATCAGAAGCATGGAATCGTCGAGGAGATTCTCGAAAACCTCGTGGAACAAGACGGAAAATCTTGGTGCGTTCGCTGCAGAAAGATTGGCGAAAGGGACTATTTCAAAAGTTTTTGAAATTCAAGATTCTGGAGCAGTTTCAGAGTTGAAGTTGAAGGTATATATTTTTTTATTTTTAATTATAAAAATACATAGTATTTGTTTCGCTTTAAACGTAAAATAAACAATTTTTTTGGAATTCCCCTATTTATTTACAAAACAAATTATTTACTAACACTCGATATAAAATTTATATTATTTAAAATACATCTTATTAATTAATTTTCTATATAAGTAATAATCATAATATACATATATTTGTCTTTCAATTGATAAAATGTATACAAAACCATATTATCAGTGAAGTTATATTTTCACTGGAATTTCAGTGAAATCATATCCGAAAAAAAACGGGAAAATATATATTTCTACTAGTGAAAATTTAATTTAACTGAAGGTGCTAGTAAAATGAAATGCTTAGTGAGATTAATTTGTCAGTGGCAAAACGTCCATTTGTTATACAAAGCTAAACCTAAAATAAACAAACTAACTTAACTCATCCTGACCAAATGTAACTTCTGAAACTAAATTTAGTATTTGAACTTTCATTAGGTTACATAATTTATTTGTTAAGCGCTAGTGAAATTAAATGCTGCTCTCAACTGTTAAACCTCAATTTGACAGTAGAGAAATGTCCACTTGCTGTTCAATACACATCACTATGAATTAGCATGTGTCGTAAAACACCCTGTTTAGTTTTAAATGTTTTTCCACAAATATCACATTTGAAAAGACGAACATCTTTATGAGTTTTCATGTGTAGTGGAAGAGATCGTTTAAATTTGAATGCTTTTTCGCATATTTTACATTTAAATTCATAAACATCGGTATGAGTTAACATGTGTTCGGAAAGACCTTTTTTAGTTTTGCATGCTTTTCCACATTTTTCACATTCAAAATGACAACCATCACTATGAATTACCATGTGTTCAGAGAGACCTTTTTCAGTTTTGCATGCTTTATCACATTTTTCACATTCAAAATGACGAACATCACTATGAATTTTCATATGGATTGTAAGACAATACCTATATTTGAATGCTCTTCCACATATTGCACATTCAAAGTAACGAACATCGCTATGAGATGGCACATGTTGTGAAAGACTTTGTTTACTTTTAAATGCTTTCCCACATTTTTCACACTTAAAGTCACGAATATCGCTATGAGATGGCATATGTTGGGAAAGACATTGTTTACTTTTAAATGATTTTCCACATCTTTTACATTCAAAATGACGAACATCGCTATGAGTTATCATATGTTTTGAAAGACAATATTCAAATTTGAATGTTTTTCCGCACATGTTACATTCAAATTTACGAATAGCGCTATGAGTTTTCATATGTTTTGCAAGACTATATTTGAGTTTAAATGCTTTTTCGCATAATTCACATTCAAAGTCACGAACATAGCTATGAGTTTTCATATGTTTTGAAAGACCAAATTTAAGTTTGAATGCTTTTCCGCATATTCTACATTTAAAGTTACGAACATTACTGTGAGTTTTTATATGTTGTGAAATATGTTTAGATTTGAATGATTTTCCGCATATTTCACATTGAAAGCCACGAACATCACTACCAATTTTCATCAGTGTTGATTTTTTAGTATTTATTGCTTTTCCACATTGCAAATTATTAGATATTTCTCTTTCTGTTTTCTAAAATAAAAATTGTATTAGGTGGCACAAATATCGAAATAAAGAAAATATTGAGCTCTTACTTTAGTGTCATAGTCAATTGTGAGAGACGAATCATTCACTTTAAGTATATCTTTAACATCGTGCATTTCTGAAATGATTAATTAAATAATCAACGATTGCACATTAAAATGCGAATGCAGTGTAAATATTTTTACCCATTTCGAACAAGTCGTCTGCATTGTCTTTGATTGTATCTTCGCTGCTATCATATTCACATTTGACATTTATCTTTAAAACGAACAATTAGAACCATTATTTAAAATCACATGAAATAACAAATATAATTGTTCGTTACCTCCACTTTACATTGAATCGCGTCAACGAAAGGAAGCGTTTCGATGTCAGCTTCTGTAAACAAATATCAATTAAAACTGGTTATAGAATGTAAATACTAAGTATTTCGATTTCAATCGACTATAAAGTGATATAACTGAAAGATGATATTATTACATCCTTCGTTTAGATTCTTAATCATAATGAAATAAGAGAAAATAATACCGGATTTAATAAACGCCATTGTGACAGCTCCCAACTGACAGTTCGTGAGCAACGTTTGGTCCAAACGCGACTAATTGTTGAGTATGGCCGAAAAACAATGGGAGCTTATTGAAATTATCATGAGCCTTGCTAAAAATAAAATAAAGCTTTTTAAATGTGATATTTTCATAAAATAATCATATATTTTTCTTTGATTATTTGTGATTGTGATTTATTTTTTAATGATAATAAACATATAAATACAAACAAAATTAATATGGACAAATAAACACTAATTTTTTCGATGGAAACAAAAAATGATTATTAAAGAATTTTAAAAAATCAGTTTGTAACAGAGAAGAAGAAATTAATATTATATTAATGTTGTGTGCTTCTTTTCTAAATTCACATAATGTTTATATTCTTTAAATTAAAAATATATTATTGTTATTTTTTGTGAATTCAGTGTGAAAATATTTTAAACTCGTCTATACTATAATAAATACTGATTCATCAGTATTTTTGGAGTTCTAATATAATTGTATATAGTTTAGATAAAAAATTTGATAAATAGTTGTAAACACATATTTTTGGTATATTGCTGTTTTTTATGATTTGTGTATATAATTTTTTGTATTGATAAATTTATTTTTTTAGGTTGAAGTTGGGATTTACAAAGGAATCTTAGGGGTTGTAAAAGTGGAGGGCATTTCAGAAAATTGGTACAGATATATTAGAATTGCATCAGATGTTCACTCGGCAAACGTTCATTTAGACATCGTTCAATACAAAGAACATCAATCGTACTGCTTAGAAGTAATAAAACATATAGAGAAAAATGAAGAACTATACATATGGTTCTCTGAAAAATTAGCTGCTGTAATAGATATGCCTTTTTTAACACCTAAAAACATTATTGGTAAGATTATTTTTAAGCTACTCTAAAATGTTACAATTCTAACTATGGATTTAATTTCAGGTCATAAAAAGTATCGCTGCCACTCGTGTGACAAAAATTTTGAGCATCCAAATCCGTTAAAGATACACTTATTCATGTCTTGCAGTCGAGAATCTTTATCTGCTTTATGGGAAAAGATCAAATGCATAATAAATCAGAAGTATAAAGTAAAAAGCTCAGTATGGAACATTCAAGATCCGATTCTGATGAACGAGCGAAGTTATTCTGAACCGCCTCACTCAGCATTTTTACCGTATAAGAAAATATTCAAACACAAAAAAGAAGATGTGCAAACGGTCCAACCGTTAAATTTATCCGTCGGTTCATCTTTGCATCAAACCGTTCAACATCCAAGATGGATGAGTAATGTTTTAGAATTGAAGCTGTCTAGATCTTTAGAGGAAGTATCCGGAAATTATGCTGCAGACGTAGAACTGTTTGCGAGTAATTGGGGTAAGTTGAAACAGGGGCACCTGTGCGTGTATTGCGGTAAGGTTTATTCGAGGAAGTATGGTTTGAAGATTCATATCAGGACGCACACTGGTTATAAGCCGTTGAAGTGTAAGTATTGCCTGAGACCTTTCGGAGATCCGAGTAACTTGAACAAGCACGTGAGACTACACGCTAGTAATTTGACTCAGTATATGTGCTCATTGTGCGGTAAGGTTTTGGTGAGGAGACGAGATTTGGAGAGACATTTGAAGTCACAGCATAATAGTGAAGATGGAATTTTAAACGACGACACCAAAGAACAGAAGAGTGATTGAAATATAAAATATATTGTAATTATTTTGTAGTGTGCCTATTTTTAATTTATTTAAAAAAACTTAATTTATGACTAAACAAATATTAAAATAAGATGTGATATTATGTAAATAAAAAGATAAAATCTTGTATTTTAACGTATGAAATACAAAAGAAGTTCTTTCATTATAAACTATTCAAGAAATTTCAAAACAAATTGACAGTGATTTGGAAAATGGAATGGTAGATGTTAACTACAACAAAAATGTCGGCTTTTATTCTTCGGGTCAAAATTTTAATACAGTTGTGGTCAAAATTTATATTATAAGGTCAGAATTTAAGCGGCCAGAATAAATATTAAATTGTCAGAATTTATATTAAATGGTTAGAATTTAAATTGGACTGGTCAGAATTTATATTAAGTGGTAATAACTATTTTGCCAGATGGTCAGAATCATTTTTTTTCAGTTGACAATAGTTTAATTTCTGTCGGCAATTAATTATCATTACAAGGTGTTTTAGCGTCAACTTGTAATGCTTTTTGACTTTACGCTCCGATATTATATAAATTATAATTATAAATATTTGGCGATGGATGGTAATTAGACACATATTGAGCCGCTGCAGTACTATTTTATTGAGAAGTATATGGTTTACATAGTTATTACAATATATAGGTGACCGGTGCACGAGACAATACCGGCCGTTGCAAGCCCGCCAAAATTCGCCAAGAGAATGTGCCTACGTATGACTTATTTTATACATTATATAAAAAAAATACCTAAGTATGTTTAATTAAATAAAATTAACACAATGAATATAATAAATTGCAAGCTTTTACGGAAAAAAAATTATATATTTTTCACGTTTAAATATTTTTCAATTCATAATCGATAGATTTTACGGGTTCGTTTAAAAGTTACAAACACGAAACAGTCGAAATAATATGATTTTGTTATGTTTTCAAATAATTTTTAATTTTATATTTTCCACATATTAGGGGTACCAAGAAGAAAGGACAAAATGAAGTATTTTTCCAATAACAAATTTATTCTACAAAATAATCTCCATCGACAGATACAACCTTCTTCCATCAATCAGGCAAATTTTTAATCCCACATTTGTGAAAACTGACTGGCTGCTGTGAGTTAAAATATTCAGAAAGAAATGTTTTTACTTCACTAAAACTATTAATTTTTTACCAGCTAAATTATGACGTGGAGACTTATATAAACGTTAATCCGTTGGTGCTATATAGGAAGAATATGGAGGGTGAGCAACAATTTTCCATACAAGAGTATTAATATTTTACAAAAACTACCGAAAGAAAGATATGCGACCTAAATAACAAATAAGTTACAAATGCCGCATTCAGAACTAATTATTTGTGTGTTTAAAAACATTCTCCATAATAAAATATACTATAAAGTTTACAGATCCAAATTCACTGACGAGCATCTTATACAAAATTCCTAATTATTCAATATTTGAAAATTTGCAAGTGGTTCATTATATTTGCACATATGGCCGGTCAACCATTTAAGCCACTCATTGTGAGATATGTTGCGAAAGACATTGTTTACTTTTAAATATTTTTACATAATATGACTGTTCTCAAAAATCGCTATGAGATTGCATATGTTGTAAGAGATTTTGTTTAGATTTGAATGCTTTTTCACATTTTTGACACTTAAAGTGACGGATATGGCTATGAGTTAAAATGTGTCCGGAAAGACGTTTTTTAGATTTCCATGCTTTTCCGCATTTTTCACATTCAAAATGACGAACATCGCTATGAATTATCATATGTTGTAAAAGATATTGTTTAAATTTGAATGCTTTTCCGCATATTGCACATTCAAAGTCATGAACGTCGCTATGAGTTAGCATATGTTGTGAAAGGTTTTGTTTACTTTTATATGATTTTTCACATTTTTCACAATTAAAATCACGAACTTCGCTGTGAGTCAATATGTGTTTAGAAAGATACGTTTTAGTTTTGCATTTTTTTCCACATTTTTCACATTCAAAATGACGAACGTCGCTATGAGATTTCATATGTTTTGAAAGATATTGTTTAAATTTGAATGCTTTTCCACATATGTTACAGTCAAAGTCACAAACATCATTATGAATTAACATGTGTATAGAAAGCCATTTTTTAGTTTTGCATGCTTTTCCACATTTTTCACACTTAAAGTTACGAACATCATTATGAGTTAACATGTGTTCGGAAAGACGTTTTTTAATTTTCCATGCTTTTCCACATTTTTCACATTCAAAATGACGAACATCGCTATGAGTTTTTTTATGTTGTAAAAGATATTGTTTAAATTTGAATGCTTTTCCGCATATATCACATTCAAAATCACGAACATCACTATGAGTTGGCATATGTTGTGAAAGACATTGTTTACTTTTAAATGCTTTTTCACATTTTTCACATTTAAAGTCACAAACATCGCTATGATATTGCATATGTTGTAAAAGACTCTGTTTAGTTTTAAATGCTTTTTCACATTTTTCACACTTAAAATCACGAACATCACTATGGGTTAACTTGTGTTTAGAAAGACATTTTTTAGTTTTCCATTTTTTCCCACACTTTTCACATTCAAAATGACGAACATCAATGTGAGTTTTTATATGTTGTGAAAGATATTGTTTAAATTTGAATGCTTTTCCGCATATTTCACATTTAAAGTCAAGAACATCACTATGCAAATTATTAGATATTTCTCTTTCTGATTTCTAAAATAAAAATTGTATTAGGTAGTATAAATATCGAAATAAATAGAATATTGTGCTCTTACTTTAGTGACATTGTAAATTGTGTGAGACGAAACGTTCAGTTTAAGTATATCTTTAACATCGTGCATTTCTGAAACGATTAATTAATTAATCAACAATTGCTTACACGTTCAAATGTGACAGTAAAAATATTTATACCTATTTCGAACAAGTCGTCTACATCGTCACGGATCGTATCTTCACTGCTATCGTATTCGCATTTTACATTTGACAACTTTAAAACAAACAATTAGAACCATTATTTAATATCACATGAAATAACAAATATAATTGTTCCTTACCTCTACTTTATATTGAATCGTTTCGATGTCAGCTTCTGCAATCATATCAGTATCATTATCAACTAGTAAAAAAATGTATTTCGTTATTAACTAATTATACGTTGATTCTTAATTAAAATGAAATAAAAGTAAATAGTACCGGTTTTAATAAACGCCATTGTGACAGCGTCAAACTGACAGTTCATCACCAACATTTGGTCCAAGTGCGACTAATTGTTGAGTATAGCAAAAAAACAAAGGAGCTTGTTGCAAATACATATTTAAAAAAATAATCAGCCTAGTTGTAGCATTTGTAGGATTACTTTGTAGTGACTCGTACAACATCAGGCAGGAGACACATCAGACACGAATCTGAAGGAAGCCCCATTCCTCCAAAGTGCGGATTAGTAATGCGTTTGACGTACTTTCCGTCCAAGATTTGAACGCTCATCGTCATAGTATCGGTGAGAGAATATAATAGGGTGACAATGGGAAATTACAAGTGCAATTAATTTTTACTTTTTAATTTAATTTGTTGAAGAAAGTGTAAAATATTACTTTCTTACTTTTTTGTTTATAATATACATATTTAACTCAAAAACATGAGCAGTTTTGGTGTCACTCTCCAGGTTGAATATTTCTTAAAATACCAATGGAATATTACAGGAATTGTTTTATTGATTACTAAATACCACAACATGACAATAATTTATAATAAAAATATAACACATTATAATTTTTAATTCAATTTCCAACGTACGGTCACCCTACCCTTAAAACAGCCCTGATTTAGTATTTGTAACGTTCTCCTATCGGTGTAAACAAATTCGCGGAAAACTATGTATGTATGCATGCATGCGTACACGCACCCTAATTTCCAACACAACGATGATGAGCGCTAACATCTTGGATGGGCTATGGTTGACTGTGAATATAGCGCGATAACAAAACTTGCTTAGACACTGGTATTGGTCCCCAATGTCAGCCGCTAAGCAAATCAACAAAGATGCCCACTAAGATGCTTAGTAATAAATTCCTAAAGGTGGTCATCCGATGCGTTCCCACGAGAATTAATTTGTCTCAATCTGCCGGATGAAATCCAGAGACCAGGGGTCAGCAAACTACGGCCCGCGGTCTAAATATTGTTTTTTACACGAATCAATTAAAAACAAGTCAAATTACGCGCTGTACGTAACAGTATTTTTTATTTTATACTGATATAACTAATATTTTTTTGTATTGTATAAATCTTATTTCCTAATAAAAGTATGTATGTTGAATCTAGTTTTTTAATAGAATTACTCATGTACAATACATAAATATTTTCCAGTTTGGTACCTGGCCCGCCGAGCCTAAAATTTTTACAATCTGGCCCTTTCTAAAAAAAGTTTGCCGAACCCTGATCTAGACTATACTTTGGAAATTGAATTAAAAATTAATTTTCTATCATATTTTAAAACATTTTATTTTTGAATTTTATATCTAATATATCATAAAATTCAACCTGTGTTTACCTGTTTTGCTTCTTAATAGTACCTCAATCAGAACACCTATGCTATATAACCAACCATGAAAATTGCTTCGATCGAATTATTATATCACAAATATATGTATGTGCGAAAACACCGTCGGTATTTAAGAGGGTGGAAGCCGCGAAGTCGGGCTGTTGAAAGATTAACAGTATGGAGGGAACACTGACGGCATTCCTACATAGATTAAGTTCGCTATTAAACTTCGTATATACCGGCCATTGATTGGCTAGGTACACTGTTCCATGTTTTTTAACTTTATATAAATCGAACATCATCAATTGTTCGCCGGTTAGGTTAGGTTAGGTCCGCTTTCCTATTTTTTAAACTTCATATAAACCGAACATTCAAGGATTACGATCATACTTTTCTTCCATCTTCCTTCCTGGAGTCATCCAACTCTGATGAAAGTGGAGACACTCTTCTTGGAAGAGGTTGTAGAGCTCCCGATTGTTTCGTATACGCCACTCGTTGCTCTCGTATATAGCGCCACATACCCTGCGAAGCACTTTCCTCTCGAATATGTCAAGCAGCCTTTCGTCAGCCCAGGTAAGTGTCCAGCTCTCTGAACCGTATGTCAGAACTGGTCTGATCAGCGTTTTGTAGAACAATATTTTTGTAGTGCGAGATAGTGTTCACGATTTGATTTGCATTAGGCTGAAATAGCATTTATTTGCTGACACTACTCGTCTCTTGATCTCCTTGCTGCCATCGTTTGTAGCTATTAACAGGGTTCTGAGGTATATGAAGTCACTGACACACTCAAACGTGTACTACCTAGTTCATTTCGAGATTTTCAGGATACTGGCTCCTCAAACTAGGCATAACCGATATGTATTTTGTTTCATTGATCTTCAACCCCATTTTCATGGCATTAAAGGTATCTATTAGTGCCTGTTTCGATCCCGCCACTATATTTGTCATCAGCGCAGGTGAAGATTTGTATCGATTTATTATACACACTGCCAGTTATATCCAGTTTGGCATCTCAAATTACTTTTTCTAGGGCAATGTTGAACAGATTGCAAGCTAGGGCATCACCCTGTCGTAGGCTGTTGAATGTTCGCAAAGGTTCTGATAGATCAATTTGTACTCTCATTTGGCATTTCACCAAGGAGGTTAGTGTTTTTGGTACACCCTATTGTGTACTCTTTAGATTATTTCACGCATAAAAAAACTACAAATTCTTAAATACCCACAATCGCAAAAGAGTATTGTGTCAAATCTAATATCAGATTACTTTAATTTGAATTATATATTTGAGCTAATGTAATGAGTTATCAAAGTATTAATAGAGGGGGGCGCCAAATAAGCTAGGACCAGCTCTGCGCTCAATAACAGGTACCAACGCCTTCTAGAAGGATCTATCGATGCAACCAAAGATAGACTGAAAGCTGCTATGTACGACCTGTACATTTCATCAACTGACACAACCGAAGACATCTATGCAATTCTATCGCATCGGCGCAATCTGTGTCTAGTTGCCAACCAAAACGAATTAAAAAAATGTTGAAAACACAAGCAATTTTCAAAGAAAGGTACCATTACTTTGTTTCTTTGCATTGAATGGATGCATATGAATCGACCAATTAAATACCCACAAAAATTGTAACGATCAAAAACTACGAGTTTTAAGTTTTTCTAAATATATTCACATAAAATAAAAAAAGCAAAGTTGTGCAATAAACCATGAGACTAATTAACTAAACTAATTCTCGTGGATGTCAGAATCTTAGGGTACCGAAATAAAAGTCCAAAATTAGTTTTTTTTCGTTTACTGTTAAATGTTGTAGACAAAGCTTATGCGGCACTCTTCGCGGCCAACCTCTTGTCACGTTCTTCGGCGACCGACAATTTCACTCCTTTGCCTCTCGGCAACGACACGTACGCCTTCTTCCTCTTGCCGATGATGAACACGTTGTTCAATCTGGTGGCGAACGTGTGATCTTGGGAATCCTTGATGTGGACGATATCGAAGGATCCTGGATGTCTTTCGCGGGACACGATGGTTCCGACACGCCCTAAATTTCTTCCTCCAGTAATCATGCACAAGTTACCTAAAAAATATTGATAAGTTGTAAATGGATCGCCCTTAAAAAATATGGGAATTAAGGCGAAGAAATAATACCTGTGTCAAATTTAATGAAGTCGATGATGGTCGACGTGGCAATGTCCAACCTAATGGTATCGTTGACTTTGATCATCGGATCCGGATAACGGATGGTGCGTCCATCGTGAGTTGTCAAGAATGGGACATTTTTGGGTCCCATTTGTACTTTCTTCACCTTGCAGAGTTTGTACTGAAATTAATTTTATTTTAGATATTGTTGCTCTCGATCGTATAACTAAGAATAGTAACACCAACCTTAGCTTCTTCCGGAGAAATACGGTGGATGGTGAAGCGACCCTTAACGTCATAGATGAGTCTGAAGAGCTCGTTGGTCTTCTCGATGCTGATGACGTCTAGAATTTAAAATAAACGATATTAAAACTACACTAATTTATCATTGATTCCATTCGAGCATACCCATGAATCCAGCAGGGTAGTTGGGGTCAGTTCGGACTTGTCCGTCGACTTTGATGAGACGCTGCTTGACAATCTTGGTGACTTCGCAGTTGGTCAACGCGTACTTCAGACGGTTACGTAGGAAGATCACAAGGGGGAGGGACTCCCTCAACTTGTGGGGACCGGTGGACGGCCTGGGGGCGAACACGCCACCGAGCTTGTCCAACATCCATGCCTTGGGGGCATTTAAACGCTTCAAATGCTTTTTAGGTCCGCGCGCCTGAAATGTAAAATAACGAGTGTTAGCACATTGCATACCAGGGATTATTCCTAAAAATGTACCCAAACTTAAATTTAAAATACAGCTTCGACATGATCGTTTTTTATATTCACAATGGTAAATTCAGTAAACATCAATCTGTGGATCGCAACACCAATAAAATAAAAAATAAATTTATGTTTAGAAACACTAAATATACATATTTTAAAAATAAAAACGATGCAGATTATGATAAAATAACAATGAAATACATTTACTTAAAACACATATCAAACTCTGCGACCTTTACAATAATTTCTTTAACCCTTTCCGCTCATAAGGTGCGTGAGACGCACCATCGCTCGGCTCTATATTACTCGTAGGGTGCGTCAGACGCACCATTTCCATTAATGAAATATAACGTCGATTTTTGGGTATTTCCTGTGCATGTTTTGAATGGCGTTTTTGCAGTGTTGTAGACAAGAGTTTCAAAAAGCATATCTTATCAAAAAAATATCATTTTTACTTGAATCAAGCCGGGGAGAGCTCATTTATCGCGATAAGTTGGGTTGTTAATGGTATTTTGATGGTGACCTTTTGTCCTTATAATAGCCCTACAACAGTTAGGCATTGACTCGATTAATTGCTGGTATTTGCGACAGGAATCAGTTCCCACTCGTTTTTTACAATTGAATTTATTTATTTTAAATTTGTGACAAATTAATTATTAATTTTGTGTTTTAAATGTCTTCAATAGGGTTTAGATTCAGACTGCATGATTGCCATTCCAAAACATCCATAATATTGTCTGTGAACGACTTTTTGCCCTACGTGAAATATGTTTCGGGTTGTGGCGACTGTCGACCACCATGAATAGTAACGGACAAAAAAAGGGCAATTGTCTCATTGTTAATGCCCGTAACCAAGTATGTTCACTGTTAATAATGAGACAAACATCATGGCACAAGAGGGATTTCTTTTTTTTATGTCACTTTCATTTAATTGATTTACTTCTTTTCTAATGTCTGTTTTTAATGGATATTGTTTGGAAATTCTAATTATTTATCGATCCACACGTGTCCAAGTTTTTTGGACGTTGTTTACGTTTAAAGTTTTCACAGGTTTTCCGTGTTTCAAAATATTTGACACCTTGATTTTTTAGATATTCTGATATTATTTGCATCGACCAACCTTCGTCATTTTTTAAATTCACAATTAGTTCTCGTTTTGTCACAATGTGCACTTTTCCCCATAATAAATTTGTTACTTAATTAAAATTATATTCTAGGTAAATACACCATTTATTATTAATTTAAATTATTTTAATTAACCCTTATAATGAAAGAAATCGATATCACAGCGTTCGAAATAAAAATAAAACCAAAAATTATCCATTAGACCAGGCCTCGGCAACCTTTTCTGGCTGCGGGTCAAAATAATTAAAATGTGAATATTAAAAAGACTATTCGGGTCAGTGAATATTTTTGGTCTTAACACTTAACCGGCGGGTCGGGTAGTATTTACCGATTTCGTCCACTGGCGGGACGGGTAATATCTACCTTTTATGACGTTTAACGAAGGGTCCAGTTGTTTCTACCCGCAAACACTAAAGTGTTTTGTGATGACATATATGAATGAAGGTTTGTACTACAAGAAAAAAAATATTTTAAGGCGAAAATATTTTTATTGTCGCCACAACTTCACATGTGGGGGACAATCAAAGAACTCTGCATGAACAAGCTAAAGTAATAAAACAGGATCGTGAATTACTTTTAAAGCGTGACAAAGCTTGGCATAACAAATTTAGCCCACGGAAGACCGAAATATAATTTACATATGATAATTCACATAGTTCATTTTATGTACATAATTAACTATTATCTATTTTTTAAACTAGAGATATAATAAAGTAGAATAAAGCAAATTTTATGATATTAATTATTATGTTATGCAACCCACAGATTGAAAACCATTGATAAAATAATTTTATCATATGAACCAATACAATGCAGAACATTTGATAATTTTTTTCTTTTTTAATTCCGTTTAATTCAAAAGTTATCATATATTTTTGTTATAAATCTGTGTTGCGTAAAGTTTTCGCGAAACAGCCCATTTTTACAGATCATGCGGGAAAAAAAAAGACCCGCCGGTTAAGTGCTAACAACCATATATGTAGTCTAGTCGTGACATTGTAACACGTAAAAAAAATTATATTTGCAGAACTGAAATGGGTCACTTGGTGACTCGCGGGTCATAGGTTGCCGAGCCCCGCATTAGACAATGATTTACTTTGAATAGTACGTGTACAATACGCCGTTTTGGACTTCTCAGAAAGGTAAGAGTAATAAATCTCAGGTTTAGGGGATGCATCAGGTATTGCGCGTCACTGTTCAAAGATAGTGTCGTTTTAAGTTTAGACAATTTTTTTTCCAATTCCATATTTTGTTACGCAGTAATTAAACATTAATGAGCCAAAAAGTGTCTAATTTATGAGGCCGCCACTGTATATCTCAAAGGGATATAATAAATCAAATTATAAACAATGGCGACATGTCACTGCTGATGTACTTGATTACTTGTTAAAAACAAGTAATCAAGTAGACGCCATGTGTGTGGTCAATATCGGCAAGCCTCGAATATTTAATTATTCTTTAGCCGTTACTAGAAAACATTTGTAGACTTAACTTGTTTTTTATTTACTTGGCGCTCTTTCATATTATATTTTGTGTTATTTTTTTTAAACCATTTTGTGATAATACATAATTTTTTACCAATTTTAGATTTGTAATTATTTTGTGATTTTTACTGTGATCGTTGGTCTTAAAGAATCTTCAGAATAAATTCCAGATGCAACATTGGATTGGTTAGAATATGACTTCCAGTGATACCGTAAATACGTAACTTTGGTTCACTCGTGAAAATAAGAAATGTTGTAACACCAGAATTAAAAAAATGGATAGCTTTACTATTAACTAGAATGAAAACGGCGAGTCCATAAACCACAAACATAAATTGAAAATTTCATTAGTGTTAAAATATATTTGTATAAACCATAATATAATAAGTTTTTATGAACGTGCGTTTTTTATTGTATTTGTTAGTAGTTGAAAGTAATCTGTCTGTTAAAGTAAGCTCGGGATAAGGATTCCGGTTTGTTATTGTGTGCGTGAACTGCGTGGCTCAAAAAAATTTCGCTCAGAATATTTTTTTTTTTTATTTTAAAAGAAAATATATGTTTATTTAACATACATACATCTGAGCTAAGTTGGAAATTTCAACGGACAATTAAAAATATATTATATAATCGAAGAAACCAGACATTGATGTCATTAATTAAATATCTTTAGCTATTCTTCAAAAGCAAAAAGATATAAAATGGGGAAAGAAATTATTCGCAGATTGTTTAATGGCTCGACGACTATTAAATCATTAGAATCCATTAAATAAATTAAAAAATTATCATTGACGCAACGATAAGAATAATAACTTTTTTAAGCCTTACAGAGAATATTGTAAAAAGACCAAATGGAAAAAATAATTAAAATAGTGTATATTTGAAGCCTTGATATCAATTAAACCAATATCAACACAAAATTATTTAAAATAAATCACTAGAGAAGATGGAACTTCTGTGTCACACTGCACTTTAATGACGAATCAGCTACTGTCCTTAAAAGAGAAAGCGAGACAACGAAGTACACACTACATCGCTTCTCCCTCTCATATACATGTACACGCACTCAATAACAAACCGGCATCCTTATCCCGAGCGTACTCTACATAGTGCAAATATCAAACAAAATGTTAAAATTATATTGACCGTAAAGCGTTAAAAAATTGAAATACATTTTATTTAGTTGGTACATGATTCAGTTTTAGAACTGATTTAATTACAACGAATATATGATATAAGCAACATTTTTGGCTAGAGCATTAAATGAATGCTTAACATGTGGTTATATGAATTTAAAACGACGAAGAGCACAATTTCGTGTTATTAAATCTAAAATATTTACTATTTATGATTAGCGCAGGCACAACTCATTGTTCAAAGCAAAAGTATACTAGAGAAGACATTGATAATGAAGCAAAAAGTATTATAATATTTTTCACAAAAAAATGCACACTTAACCCTCTTAGTAGTGAGTTAATTTCACGTATTTTTCCATAATTATTTCTGTTATTTTATACTGCATTTTTCATAAATCAAAGAAAAACGTGATTTTAATCGACTTATTGCTTTGATTTATTTTCACTTTTCTATTACTAAATTTCATTAATTTATTTTACATATTTTTATATATTATTCGGCTATTGTGGTTGGTTTTCTTTTAAAACATTAATATAAAATATTTTTTTATAAAAATCGCGTTCTTTCTTTATTGCTTCTTTGGTTATATATGTAACCAACTGGGGTACCTCAAAACCGTGAAAAATCGATACTAGTCAATTGGTTGATACTAAAAATAAAAATGCCATTTCGGAAAATTAGAGATGCTGCGAGAGCCAAAAAAGGTCACCTCGGACATTCCTCCTCCTCAAAGAAAGTCGTCCAATACCATAGCTTAATCAAATATTTATAACTAGTGTTCTGATAAATTCAATCTCATATTTATATATTGAACATAGTATGTATCCTTATTTTACTTTAATACTTCTATTAAAAAACATAACCTTAAAATGTGACATCAAAAGTGTAATTTTCTCTAATCGTATTAAGTCATTACGATAATATATGTTATTTACCAAACTAAGGCTTAATAAACCCTTGAAAATGAACCTCAGACGCAGTAAGTCAGCAATACATAATAATAAAAAAACTTTTAACATTTTGAGGTTATGTCGTCCTAACAACTGTCGCGTTACAAATTTCCCACTAAAAATAACACAAAACTATTAGAACAACACGCACAGTTACTATCAGTCGTCGTATAAACCAAATTTGATTTGAAACGGTTCATAATACGACTTATATAGTGAGATTTCGGTTTCATTACGTACATGATGACATTAGCTTGCCGCGAGGACATTTCGTACCGTTCCTCTTCCAAAATGGCCGAGGGTCAAAGAATAACGTATGAACGATAGTTTTTGGATAATAGATTGTGCGGGTAATCATATATTTGTCGGATGTTAACGGATGACGATGTACTCACCATATTTGAGGCGGATGAGAAAGGCCGCAGTCGCCAGAAACCGTCGACCGCTCAGAAGGAAGGTATTGCCAGGAGACAAATTACTGGTTAGTCGACGTGCGGGGTAATGTCGAACATTTAATTTAATTTTTAATTACTCAGTGTTATTTAAAATAATAATTAACTTATTTTTGTCATTTTTTTTAAAATTAGGACAAAATAGACATAGAAAAAAATTAAACATGAAATTGTTTTTAAAAGCATACGGATCAGTTGCTAAATTAAGTGTGCCGACTATCTGATGTAAAACAAGTTTTAAAATGGTGTTACTAATTTGTTCGTAGTTCTTCGTATCCTTTTGACTTTACCGATGATAACAGTGGTAAGTGCAGAGGGGCGTTTCTCAAAATTAAAATATTGAAAATTAAAATGCGCAGTTCCATTAGCTAAAGCAGATTCGTGGAACTCACCACAATTTCAGTGGAAAAATATACAACTTACCAGCTACATATTTTTAATCTTATTACAGATTTTACTAAAATAAAAGCAAGGAAATTGCCATTGATTTCAAAGTAAGAACCCATTACACAATTTTATATCTACGCTGGTTAATTAAAATAAAATAATAAAATAAATATGCGTTATTTGTATATTTATAAATAATGTATTTTATAATTATATTTAAACTTGGTCCTAATTTATTGGATTGTGATGAAATGTCGTGTGTTCAATTGTCACTGTGGTAAATTGTCTTTGTGTCCAAATATCATGTAATGAAATGTGTGGTCACCTAATAAATATATTACATTTATTGAACTACCCCTGTTTTCCGGCCATACTCAACAATTAGTCGCATTTCGACCAAATGCTTGTAACGTACTGTCAGTTGGACGCTGACACAATGGCGCTTATTACAACTGGTAATATTTTATTTTATTTCATTATAATTAAGAATCTAAACGAAAAATATTTGTTTGCAGAAGCTGACGTCGAAATGATTCAATGTAAAGTAGAGGTAATAAACAATTATATTCGTTAATGCATGTGATCTTAAATAATGATTTTAATTGTTCGTTTTAAAGTTTTTGAATGTGAAACGCGAATACGATAGCAGCGAAGATACGATCCATGACGATGTAGACGACTTGTTCGAAATAGGTAAAATTATTTAAACTGTCACATTTGAATGTGTAAGCAATCTTGATTAATTAATTAATCGTTTCAGAAATGCACGATGTTAAAGATATACTTAAAGTGAACGTTTCGTCTCACACAATTTACGATGTCACTAAAGTAAGAGCACAATATTCTATTTATTTCGATATTTATACTACCTAATACAATTTTTATTTTAGAAATCAGAAAGAGAAATATCTAATAATTTGAATAGTAATGTTCTTGACTTTAAATGTGAAATATGCGGAAAAGCATTCAAATTTAAACAATATCTTTCACAACATATAAAAACTCACATCGATGTTCGTCATTTTGAATGTGAAAAGTGTGGAAAAAAATGGAAAACCAAAAAATGTCTTTCTAAACACAAGTTAACACATAGTGATGTTCGTGATTTTAAGTGTGAAAAATGTGAAAAATCATTTAAAACTAAACAGAGTATTTTACAACATATGCAATATCATAGCGATGTTTGTGACTTTAAATGTGAAAAATGTGAAAAAGCATTTAAAAATAAACAATCTCTTTCACAACATATGCTATTACATAGTAATGTTCGTGACTTTGAATGTGAAAAGTGTGGAAAAAAATGGAAAACCAAAAAATGTCTTTCTAAACACAAGTTAACACATAGTGATGTTCGTGATTTTAAGTGTGAAAAATGTAAAAAATCATTTAAAACTAAACAGAGTATTTTACAACATATGCAATATCATAGTGATGTTTGTGACTTTAAATGTGAAAAATGTGAAAAAGCATTTAAAAGTAAACAATCTCTTTCACAACATATGCTATTTCATAGTAATGTTCGTGACTTTGAATGTGAAATATGCTCAAAAGCATTTAAATCTAAACAATATCTTTCAATGCATATGCAATATCATAGCGATGTTTGTTACTTTAAATGTGAAAAATGTGAAAAAGCATTTAAGAGTAAACAATGTCTTTCAAAACATATGCTATTTCATAGTGATGTTCGTGACTTTGAATGTGAAATATGCGGAAAAGCATTTAAATATAAAATTAGTCTTTCACGACATATGGTAACTCATAGCGATGTTTGTGACTTTAAATGTGAAATATGTGGAAAAGCATTCAAATGTAAAGAATATCTTTTAACTCATTCGAAAACTCATAGGGATGTTTGTCAATTTAAATGTGATATATGTGGAAAAGCAAGCAATTGTAAAAAAAATCTTGTTAGACACACGTTAACTCATAGCGATATTTGTGACTTCAAATGTGAAATATGTAGAAAAGCATTTAAAACTAAACAATATCTTTTACAACATATTCTGAGACATAATGTCACTAGTGACTTTAAATGTGAAGAATGTGGAAAAGCATTTAAAACTAAAAGTTATCTTTTACAACATATTCAGAGACATAATGTCACAAGTGACTTTGAACGTGAAAAGTGTAAAAAAACATTCAAAACTAAATTCTGTCTTTCAAGACATATGCGATCTCATAGAGATACTTTTAGTTTTGAATGTGAAAAATGTGAAAAAGCATTTAAACATAAAATTAGTCTTTCACAACATGTGCCAACTCATAGCGATGTTTGTGACATTGAATGGGAAAAATCTAAAAAGGTATTCAAAAGTAAAACCGCTCTCTTACATCATATGCAATTACATAACGATACTTGTAGTTTCAAATGTGAAAAATGTGGAAAAGCATTTAAAACTAAAGGATATATTTCAAAACATATGCGAAGTCATATCACTGCTCATGAGTTTCGATGTGAAGAATGTAGAAAATTATTTAAAACTAAACGATATTTTTCAAAACATATGCAAAGACATAGCACTGCTCATGATTTTCAATGTGAAACATGTGGAAAAGCATTTAATACTAAACAATATCTTTCACAACATAATCAAAGTCATAGCACTGCTTATGATTTTGAATGTGAAGGATGTGGAAAAATGTGAAAAAGCATTTAAAACTAAACAACATCTCTCACAACATATAAAAAGTCATAGCGTTACTCGTGACTTTAAATGTGAAAAATGTGGAAAAGCATATAGAACTAAACATAATATTTTACAACATATGAAAAATCACAGCGTTACTCATGACAATATGAAAATGTAAAAAAAAGCATTCAAAACCAAACTCCATATCTCATAACGATACGCATGTGCCGTATCGCATTAACCTGAGCGCTGCTCACCTGTTTCGACTTTTCTGCATTAAATACGATAAACGAACGAGATGCGCTCGCCAGTTGCCATGGGATATTCTTAGAGATTTACGCATATCGTTTCATCTATTTTATCGTATTGAAAAACATTATAAAATATTTTGTAAGCATTATACTTCAAAAATAAATGATATATTGAATTTTATTTGGTATTTTGTATACGATAAACAAACAAAATGCGTTCCCTAGTTGCTACTTGACGCGAGGTACAGATTTACACATGTTTCCTTTGCTTTATATTATTGTAAAACATTAAAAAATTGTGAGCATTATACATATTTCAAAAACAAAATTTTTGTATTTAGTAAACTAAATACAAAAAAAATTTATTTATGTATGTATATCGATTTTAATTTTGATGCTCAAAATCTCGTTATAATTGGGAGTGACCGTGAATGGAAGTGTTACACCATGGAGTTGCAAGGCGAAAAGTATGACGCGCGCGACCCAAAGGAATGGCTAAGGGAGGGGGCGAGCGTCATGGTCAGAGGGTGGCAGGGTGGAATAGACTGGCGCTCGCCGTAGAAGACGGATGTCATTTCGGCACTGCGGCTTAAGCGACAGAACTCAACGAAAATTACCTTTAGGCTTATTACGCACTGTCGACTAGTCGCTGCCGGCTCAAAAATGTAGGCAACTAGGCTAGGCGGCTAAGAGAGCGGTGTATCAAAAGGGGACATAACGAAAGTATTGTTTTATAATGTAAGTTTTATGACACATTTTGTTTCGGCATCTACAAAACCTCGAAAGTCGCTCCTCTTGTGAAAGCACATATTAAATGTAAATATATATATCTCCCACAATTTTTTTAGATGCTAAATTCTTTGGCTATTCAATTTCGCAAAACCCATTTAGGGATTAAGTATTATAAGTAGTGAGAACGGTGTATCGAAAAGGGACATACATAACAGTCCGAAAGTATTATTTCAGAAACCAAGATTTATGAAATATTTCGTTGCGGCATCTGCAAATATGAATAGAGCAAATTTTGCATGTAAAATGATGAGGTTTATGAAGGTTTCAAGTTTACAATCCGTGAGAGTTGAATATGGTCGGCACTTCATTGTTTCTTTTAATCTTTTGACTCATAATAGAAACACGTTTTTGCTGTCAGTAATGTATTAGGATAGTTAGGACGTTTTACAAGCGCGAGAAACAAGCGCGACATTTACTTTATTTCCACTATCCAATGCACAAATATTATGGAAATAGAAAAAAGGAAAAAATCTAACGAAACCGAAAGTGGCCATTGATTATAATTTAGCAATAGGGGTTTTGATCGATTCGATCAACATCTTTCCAACTACCCACATCCAATAAAACAAGGGAAGAAATAATATAAAAAAATTATATTTTCACCTTACAGAACAGGCTCTTTGGAATTGCTATGTGCTGAATACGAAAATTGAAGGCTCTATGACACATCTGGAATTTAGAATAAAACTCATAGAAGAATACATAGAGAATTACCATTCACCGAATTTCTCTTCTCAAGGTGGACGACTCAGTAAAATTCTGAACCCAATGCGATTGACAGAACGTCAAAGTTGATCTCTGTTTGGAACCGTCGTTCGAAATTTAACATACTAAATCAACTTATAAATGCTTTTTTGTGTAATTTCTAACTAAATATTTTTATTATTATATTCAATTGTAATTTTTAGTATTATAGTTAGTATTTTGTTAATATTATGCAACTATTTATGTTTTATGTGTTGTTTAGTTTATAAACAAGTAGCTATATTAGCTAAATAAATTAATAAAAAGAATGTTCTATTTTAATTTTTGAAATATATCCGAACACGTTTACATTATTTTTCCCAAGCTATGAGGAGCAAATTCATACCAATTACTACGTATTCTACCTAATTGTTATAGAGAACCTTTGACCAGCAGGAATAGCTTGGTGCATATTGGTGTGTTATTTTTCAATATTTGGCCGAATTATCTTGGTCCATTCGAATAATTTATTTATTATCATCATGCTTCGTTTCTTGTAGAATTATTTTATATTTATATTACATTTATCGAACTACATACTCCTGTTTTCTGACCATGCTCGACGATTAGTTGCATTTGGACCAAACATTGGTAACGAGCTGTCACTATGGCGTTTATTAAAACCGGTACTATTTTCATTTATTTCATTATAATTAGGAATCTAAACGAATGATATTTGTTTTGTAGAAGCTGATGTTGAAACGATTCAATGTAAAGTAGAGGTAATGAACAATTATATTTGTTAATGCATGTGATCTTAAATAATGGTTTTAATTTTTCGTTTTAAAGTTAATGAATGTGAAACGCGAATACGATAGCAGCGAAGATTTCATCAAAGACGATGTAGACGACTTGTTCGAAACGGGTAAAAATATTTATTTCAATGTGTCACATTTGAATGTGTAAGTAGTTGTTGATTAATTAATTAATCATTTCAGATGTGCACGATGTTAAAGATATACTTAAAGTGAACCTTTCGTCTCACACAATTTGCAATGACACTAAAGTAAGAGCCCAATATTCTATTTATTTCGATATTTATACTACCTAATACAATTTTTATTTTAGGAATCAGAAAGAGAAATATCTAATTATTTGCAATGTGAAAAAGCAATGAATAGTAAAAAATCAAGAATAGCACCAACTCATAGCGATGTTCGTGACTTTAAATGTGAAATATGCGGGAAAGCATTTAAACTTAAATTTTCTCATACACAACATATGAAAACTCATAGCTATGCTTGTGACTTTAAGTGTAAAGAATGTGGAAAAGCATTTAAAGTTAAACAATATCTTCTAAGACATATGCAACGTCATAACTTTGCTCGTGACTTTAAATGTGATAAATGTGGAAAAGCATTTAAGATTAAACGATCTCTTTCACAACATATGCAAAGTCATAGCGTCACTTGTGACTTTGAATGTGAAAAATGTAAAAAAGAATTCAAAACTAAAGACTCTCTCTTAAAACATATGCTATATCATAGCGACATTTGTGTTTTTAAGTGTAAAGAACGTGGAAAAGAATTTAAAACTAAACCATATCTTAAACAACATATGCAAAGTCATAGCGTTACTTATGACTTTAAATCTGAAAAATGTAAAAAAGCATTCAAAACTACAGACTCTCTCTTAAAACATATGCCAGATCATAATGACGTTTGTGACTTTAAATGTGAAGAATGTGGAAAAGCATTTAATACTAAACCAAATCTTGTACGACATATTCAAACCCATAGTGTTGCTCGTGACTTTAAATGTAAAGAATGTGGAAAAGCATATAAAACTAAATCATATCTTATACGACATATTCAATATCATAGCGATGTTTGTGATTTTAAATGTGAAGAATGTGGAAAAGCATTTTATACTAAACCAAGTCTTATTCGACATATTCAAACCCATAGCTTTGCTCGCGACTTTAAATGTGAAGAATGTGGGAAAGCATATAAAACTAAATCATATCTTATACGACATATACGAAGTCATAGTGATACTTGTGGCTTTGTTTGTGACCATAAATGTAAAATATGTGGAAAAGAATTCAAATATAAAGGATATCTTTCACAACATTTGAAGACTCATAGTTATGTTCGTCCTTACAAATGTGAAATATGTGGAAAAGCATTGAAGACTAAACTAAGTGTTAAACGACACATGCCAATTCATAGTGATATGTATTGAACAGCAAATTAAATTTCAACGACAGTTTAGACGCAGCGAATAATTTCACTGGCACCTATCAGTGAAATTATATTTTCGCTGGTAGAAATATATTTCAACCTGTAAAAATATATTCGTATATGATTTTCTTGAAACATCAGTGAAAACATAACTTGGCGCATAATACACCGATAATTGAAATGATTGAATGTCCTCAAAATAAATTTGTAGATGGTCTTTGAACAAAAATTTTCAAAATTCTCCTTGCAGCAATTTGCCATTGAACATAGGCCCTATATTTAAAACTTAAGATTATAAGAAAACTAAGCAAAAACAAACTACTTTGCAAAAATATATATTCTTAATCATAACAACCAATACAACAAAAAAATTATAAATACGTTAAGGTGTGTTTTGTGTATGTTTAGCTATACGTATTAATATATTATAGTAATATAAATTGTATTTATATCTTACAGAATGGTTGTCCTGTTATTATAAGGCTCGACTGGACGCACTATTATAATATTGTTTTGATGGCAGCTCTATCCATAAATTTTTATGACTGACGACAGTGAAGCAGAGCAGCTGGGACTATCGAATTTATGTCAAAAATGTGATTTCCAACTTTTTTTTTAAAAACTTTTATTTAAAAAATTGAAATTAAAATAGCTTTACTATTTAGTATAATATTTTAATTATGTTTTGCTTAATATCCTAAATATCCAGAAATATTTAGAAAAAAAATGATTTGATTTTATTAAATTAAAGTTGTACTTTTTTGTTGTTGCTAAAGGATAGCGTCAATCCAACTTCGTAAGCCCAAATAGAATGCACATATATCCATATATAAAGCATATACCATTTATAATAATAACAAAATAATTGTCATTATTCCATATTTGATTAAATGTTTAAAAAAGTAATGCAATCGACTCTTGACATAATCGCGATATCTTATAAGCCAATTGATATCTTGTCTTGATTAGTAATATATTCCGTAGATATGTATTTACATACTATTCTTTTATTAAAATTTCTCCAGTACATTGGAGAAAAAAAATTAGTACAATTTTTCATCCTAGTTTTATTTTTGAAAGTTTGTGTAATCTCCGAAAGAGTTGATTTATTGGTGAATATTTTTTAGATTATTCCTATAACGAATAGTGACCGCGTGACCTCACTAAGACGCAAGAACCGGCAAAAGCTGACGATTAGTACAACCGGACGATCTGTCATTTGCATGTCGGCAGTTTATTATCATTATAAAGGTGCTTTAGAGCCAAGCTGACAACCGATTATTTATGGCATGAAATCGAAGATATTGATGTGAAAGACATATGGTTCTAACAAGACGGCGCAACTTGCCACACATCGGGTGCAACGATTGTAAAGCTCACAGGTCGCATTATTTCACGTTTTGGTGACTTTAACTGGCCGCAAGAGCATCCGATTTAACGCCGGTGAATTTTTTTGTGGGATTATGTTAGGAGTTAAGTTTACGCCGACAAACCCGAAACACTGAAGCATCTAAAAACAAAAATTATAACTAGTCTGCTGAAAAAAGTTTCATAAACGGTTATTAAATTGAGAATATCTTTCACAATTAATTAAATACGTCAAGTGTTCGATTATTAAAAAAATTGTGACTTTTTTTTAAAAAAAGTTCAGAAGCAAGTTGGTAATTAAATTTCTAGTACTAGCTAGTTATAATACAAATAAAATATGCCAAGCTACAGTGATTGCACTTAGCAGAACATATACTATATAATTATGTAAAATAAATTTAAAGTAAATATTATTATTCTTCAGAGCATCGCGCCCTCCTTAAAAAAAATCCTAGAACCACCCTTGCTGCTATAAAAATTAATCAACGATATGCTCTTACATTCTGAAATTCACAAGAACCTATGTCCAAAAATCGTTTTATTGTAAACTTTTAAATGCTAGGTATTACTGAGATAATTTTCCTCATCTTTATTTTATAAATATATTACATTTATCAAACTTTCCCTATTTTCAGGCCATACTCAACAATTAGTCGCATTTGGACCAAACGTTGGTTATGAACTGTCACAATGGCGTTTATTGAAACCGGTACTATTTTATTTTATTTCATTATAGTTTGGAATCTAAACGAAAAATATTTGTTTGCAGAAGCTGACGTCGAGACGATTCAATGTAAAGTAGAGGTAACGAACAATTATATTTGTCAATGCATGTGTTCTTAAATAATAGTTTTAATTGTTTGTTTTCAAGTTTTTGAATGTGAAACGCGAATACGATAACAGCCAAGATACAACTATAGACGATGTAGACGACTTGTTCCAAATGGGTAAAAATATTTATACAGTTACATTTTAATATTCATACATGTGTAAGCAACTGTGTTGATTATTTCAGAAATGCACGATGTTAAAGATATACTTAAAATGAACGTTTCGTCTCGCACAATTTACAATGACACTAAAGTAAGAGCCCAATATTCTATTTATATCGATATTTATACTACCTAATACAATTTTTATTTTAGGAATCAGAAAGAGAAATATCTAATTATTTGCAATGTGAAAAAGCAATGAATAGTAAAAAATCAAGAATAGCACCAACTCATAGCGATGTTCGTGACTTTAAATGTGAAATATGCGGGAAAGCATTCAAACTTAAATTTTCTCATACACAACATATGAGAACTCACAGCTATGTTTTTGACTTTAAGTGTAAACAATGTGGAAAAGCATTTAAAATTAAACCATATCTTATACAACATATGAAATGTCATAGCTTTGCTCGTGACTTTAAGTGTGATGAATGTGGAAAATCATATAAAAGTAAACGATATCTTTTACAACATTTGCAAAGTCATAGCGGTACTTGTGACTTTGATTGTGAAAAATGTAAAAAATCATTCAAAACTAAAGACTCTCTCTTAACACATATGCTATATCATAGCGATGTTTGTGACTTTAAATGTGAAAAATGTGGAAAAGGATTTAAAACTAAACGATCTCTTTCAAAACATATGCAAAGTCATAGCATTGCTTTTAATTTTGAATGTGAAGAATGTAGAAAAGCATTTAATACTAAACCAAATCTTATACGACATATTCAAACCCATAGCGTCGCTCGTGACTTTAAATGTGAAGAATGTGGAAAAGCATTTAAAACTAAATCATATCTTATACGACATATGCAAAGTCATAACGACGTTTGTGACTTTAAATGTACAATATGTAGAAAAGAATTTAAATATAAAGCATATCTTTCACAACATTTGAATACTCATAGCGATGTTCGTCCTTACAAATGTGAAATATGTGGAAAAGCATTGAAGACTAGACGAACTATTTTAGGACATATGCCAATTCATAGCGATATGTATTGAACAGCAAATTAATTTTTTACGGTAATTACATTATGGGGTCCTATTTATATTTATATATAGATTTTGTTTATGGCCAAAACTTGGTGGCACTCTAGTGGCACTGGCGTGACGGTTATTCTGGCGAGTGGCAACCCTGGTGGGACTCTCAACCGCTGGTTGCGGTCCATTCTCTATCAGTGCATTCTCTATATAAACATGTTAACAACTTCATATTGCAATAAAACATTACTGCAGCGGCCTAATCTGTGTCTAATTGCCACCCGTCACCATCCTGTCGCTAAAACATCAATGATATGACAAGAAAAATACAAAATCCTTTTAAGAATTAAATTTAGTGTTAGTATTTGCTTATTTGCTTACTGGAGTTTTTCTATCTTACGTGTTAATTATTTTGTTATATGATTTAGTGGATATTTATATATTATACAACACTTCCTCCATCTGTTTAAAGACCTCCCAGTGGTTAAGGATAATGTTCGGTAGCTATATTTGATATAATTCAATTCGTTTATAATTTTTTCTATATGTATATGATTTGTTCTAATATAAATATTGTAATTACGGTTGAAAGTTTTTAACCATATATTCTATTTTTGCTACCGTGAAAGTTCAATAGCATTTAATATTTTTTATGTAATAGACGTACTACATATTTGAAAACTGCGAAAATATTTTTTAGAGGGATGGGCGCCAAACAGCATTTTCGCCCCTCAAGCGCAAACTACTCTACCTACGGCACTGCAAGGATCAGAAAAAGTAAGTCGAAATATATTTTTTTATTTATATGGCAATATTCGCGTCATACGGCGTGTTTATGCGTTTGCGCCATATGTATGGATGATGGGAGAAATATTAAAAAAACGACCACTGACTGGCCAACTTTTGCACCCCCCACCCTGGAAAAAGCTGTAATGACGTTTCTATGTCATCAAAAAGTTTGTCCTCATTCTTCCCTTCGTTATCGCCATTGAATAAAAAAATCCAATATCACCTTTTTATTTTTAATGTCGCCATTTAAAATATTCTGAATCGGGTCACCTTAGTATTGCGGTTTTGTATTGTATTATATATAGGCTTATCATACGTTTCTGTTTTATTGAGATTGTCTCGGTTTATTACTATTGGTCCAGATTTTTTCTCGATTTAATTTAATAAATATGGTTAGCCTAATTATTGTATATACATAGATTTTAAATAAATATTGGTTTTTGGTTAAAGCTTTTATTAAGTTTAAATATGTTGAATTTACGTTTTCTGATTTTTGTTGAACTAAATGATTAACTGTATATAATATGTTTTATTTTTGCTTGGCCTCTTTAAAAAAACACAATTTTTACCGATTAATTCCAGTTTGTTTCCGTCTCGTGCAAACTTTTTAATTTTGTCAATCACTAGCCATATGGCGGCTATGGCATCTATGGCATCTAAAAACATTTCGAATATTTTTTAAGCATGATAACACTGTGTTGCATCAGTAGTGTGTAACCGAATCGCTAAATGGCAGAATATTATTTTAATTTAATTTAAATGCTGAGACATCTAGCGATTCTAGTAATAAATATTTATGTAGAGTTAGTAAAGTTTCCCACCAACATGACTATTTAAAAGCTTTTAATTATTTTGAATAGGCGTCTCTAAATATGTATGTATTAAAATATTTTAATAAACGTTTAGCATAATATTAGAATAAAACACATTGTGATGCAATGATTATGTATTCGCAAATCATAAATTAATAAATTGCGCACGATAACAATACAAATTGTTTGCATATAGCATCATGATTATGATATTATATGGTATAATTTATATAAAAGCCATAAATAAGTTAGCACCGTTCTCGTAATTAGCTTTTGACACGTGTGATATATGAGGAGAAAAATAACAGCGTTAGAACAGAGATAGAGGAATGATAATATTAAGGTGGCTAAAAAAAGGTGGGCTCAGGGGTGCCCCAGAACCCCCGCCGATAAAAAAGGCATTGATAAATGTGTATTTGTAGTAAAACAGGGCCGTGATTAATCGAGTAACATTCCACAATTCAAACATTTTGACCCTTTGTTACACCGGTGGGCCGATTAAACGGGTCTCGAAACGCTTAACCGTGACCTCTAATCGAATAACGTTTCGCTAATTATTTAGCTTTTTCACGTTACGTTCACGGTCGTTGACAAGTACAAGAGTACTTGCCAACTTTTTCGCGCCGCGAAACATGCCATTGTTTCATGGAAACTTGAAGACACGTAATATATTTTATTTGTATTTATTTTTAGATGTTTTGTATTAGCTAATATTTATAATGAAATGTTTTTAATGCAATAGGGCAATTAAAATTAAAGTTCGTTGATGTTGAGAATGATTTAATATAATATAATATTATTATATATTTAGCGATTTATATTGCTGAAATCGGTTTTTAACACATTTGCGTTGATAAAATATTTATTATTTACATTTTTATGATTGATTATAATTTGTATTTAATTATTCACAAGCAATGATTTAAAATCTAGATTAAAAGTATTGTTTGTAAAATAGAGAAAGTGAAATTTTGGTATTAAAATCGTCACAAAAAAATTGTTCAGTATATTTTTTGTTATTGCAGTGATGCAATATATTACTGTGATTAGTTTTTTTGCTATAGTCAGTTTAATCATTTTTTATAGCTTTTGTGATGCACAGCTAAGCCCAAAGATAGTTTCCGTTTTTTTTTAATTTTTATTTTTCAACATTTACTTTGACAAAATATATATTTTTGTGATTGATTAAGATATACCAATGCGTATTTTCGAGCAAGTGCACAAAAAATTGGACCTTACTTTAACAAAAACTAAGGACAATGTCAAATACCTCTGCTAAACTGGTACACACCATCCCCAGATTATGCATTCCATAAAATAGCGACGATTATTAGTCAGAATTTGACTTCCGATTTAGAATAATGCATATGTGATGAATTACAACAGCGATATACATAAAAATAATGTATGCATTATTGCTCAAGTTATAAGATGATAGTTTATATTTTATTTTTATTACATCTACTGTTGTAACATGACAGGCGTAAGCCCAATGCATTACTACCAACTGAGTAAGTAAATCAGATATATTTAATACCTACAAATAAGTATTAACCACCAGACTGAAAGTCTGAGAATCAGTGACATCTATATTAATAATTATAAATTATTATGTGTAAATTTAAAATTTTAAAATTTATTTTTAATTATTTTTAAATTTGTTTTTAATTTTTTTTAAATTATTTTAAATTTTTTTAATTTATTTAAATTGTTTTTATTCATTTTAATATGAACTTATTTTTAATCTGAAATTGTGTGAATTTGATAGTTTAGTATGATAGAGAAAAAAATGATTTTAATGTTTCACTCGTATCTCCCAAAATCAGACATGGAGAAGTCTCAGAGCAAACAATCGCATATCGTATAATTTAAACATCAGTTTATTTATATATACATTTATTAGAGCGCTCATTAAGCTTCTTATTATGAATGCGTACAAAATGTACAAGGGTGTTGATTCCATCTCCCTCCGGAGCGATAAGACCCTGTCAGATGACAAATTTGTACACGAATCTGACCGGGGGAGTCTGGCCAATCTCCGATCTCTCTTATACCTGGACAAAATTAATGTCTCCATACCTGGTGGCTGTAAACACGTGTTATCAGCCATTCTACATCGCGGTAGCTCGTTGTGGAAATTTTCGGATATCGCACGCGTGCAGGGTCGGATGCATTAAACATCAGATCAGATTTAATCGTCGGACGCATTAATTATTATGCGATTTTCTTCTGGGTGACAGATGCCGATGTCGTACCGTCTGACTTAGCTCGTTCAACATCGATGAATGGAAAAAATCAGATTTAAAATAAACGACGGGCCAGTGATCCATCAACGATTGTGTGCAAATGAAAGTGATGGGATCTATAATTGGATTTATTTTAATATAAAAAATATATTTCAAAGTCAAATGATCCATTTGGTTGAAATTATCGATCATAAATTAACTTGATTGGAAAAAAATACGCATATAAGTAGTATAGGTGTATACAGAAATTTTGGGCACTAATGCAAAAATTAAGCAAAGTCCCTTTATTACATTATTTATATTATATTATTATTTTTCTAGAAATTATTAATTATATTAATAAATAAAGTTTCAAGTAAAAAATATAAACTTTCTTTACACATTTATCTGATTTAAAATTTTGATGTGAAACAAAATATAAATATTAATTAATAGTTTATTTTTTTAATAAAAGTAAGATTTGTCGAAATTCACGTCAAAAGCAATAAAATCGCAGTGGAAACGCTCGGTTATATAGGGTTCATATTAAGGCTTTTGATAGCAATATTACGACTTACAATAAGTGGGAATCGAATTAAGCATATCTAAACTGAATTTTACCGATAAGAGAGCGCAAAAATAATTATATCTTCTCAGAAGTGAAAAATCCACGTCAAATGCAATAAAAGCGTGTTAGCAATGGGAACGTTCGGCACTGAGCGTTTTATAATAATATTATAAATTTAATTTAATACTGCAAAATCCAATTTTGTTCAATTGGAGAGCACAAAAAACAATTGTCATTTCTCAGAAGTGAAAAATCCACATCAAATGCAATAAAATTATGCCGTCACCATGATAGTGGATGTGCTTGGTAATCTAGGTTTTTATAATAATATTACAAAATTAATGAGGAACCTATTACCGAATTATGACCAATAGAAAAATGCAAAAAAACATTATCTCTTCTAAGAAGTCCATAATCCACGTCAAAAGCAATAAAATAGGGTACGCTTGGTAATCTAGTGTTTTTACTAGGATTTTTATAATAATATTACAAATTAAATGAAGAACATATTGCTGAATTTTGATCAATAGAAAAGTGCAAAAAAAATTATTTCTTCTCAGAAATAAAAAATCTACGCCAAAAGCAATAAAATCGCGCCGTCGCCAAAATAGTGAGTACACTCGGTAATCTAGCATTCTTAATAGGATTTTTATAATAATATTGCAAATTAAATGAGGAACATATAAATTAAATTTTGATCAATAGAAGAATGCAAAAAACAATTATCTCTTCTCAGAAGTCAAAAATCTCCGTCAAAAGCGATAAATTTGTGCCGTCGCTGTGATAGTGGGAGCGCTCGGTTATCTAGCGCTCATACTACGACTCTTTATAATAATATTACAAATTTAATGTAGAACATCTAAACCGAATTTTGTCCAATAGGAGAGCGCTAAAAACAATTATCACTTCTCAGAAGTCAAAAATACACGTCAAAAGCAATAAAATCGTGCCGTCGCCGTCGCAGTGGGAACGCTCGTTACCGAGCGTTCCCACTGCGACGTCGCCGACACAATTTTATTCCTTTTGACGTGAATTTTTGCCTTCTGAGAAGTGATAATTGTTTTTTGCGCTCTCCTATTGACCAAAAATCGGTTTGAATATACTTTGATCAGCCCTATTATATCAGAAATGCATAGTAAAATCGGTTAGGATGAACTATTCAAGTGCAGACAAACTATGGAGCAATATGCGAGATGCGAAATCTGTCTAATAATCCCTGAGTTAAGCTCGTATTTTAGATTTAATCTAATGAAAGTTCTAAAACTATAATTGGATTTAGAAATTTTATTAGGTTAGTTTCGGGTTTGAACAGAAAATGGACGTTTCGCAACCGTCAAAATGAGTTTCATAGATATTTTATATTAAATTATATTTTCATTAATAGAAATATATGTATATTGACTTAAATTAAAATATAATAATATATCATTATTTATTTACATATGCCATGTAAGTGGCATGTAAATATATATTTATATTACTAGAATGGAAAACTTGAAATCAAATAAATTTAATAGCCATATAAATTATATTTTCACTGGTAAAAATGTATATCTACATGCGATATTTATTTACTGAAATGACATAATTTCCATAAATTATTTTTAAATCGTTTATTTATATTATTATATGTAAAAATGATATATTGTACTACAGTGAACTTATATTTTTACTAGTTTGAATATAATTTCACTAATTCAGCCAGCTAAAATGTATCAAATATATTTTTGACAATTTCACTGTTTATACCAGTGCAACTGTATTTGTTCACAAATCTGATCTAGTACACGCATTTCTACAATATATGATCAGAGATTCACAGAATTGTGACGTCACATTGTTTGAAAAAATACGATAGTATTTTAAATAATTTGAGCTAAACCCAAACTTAAGATAAATTAACAAATCTAAACTATAGTTAGTCTTAGAACTTTCATTAGGCCAAGAGGATTTTATTCGTTCGTTTAGGTTAGGTTTGAATTTAAAAAGATAATATAAATATATATTTAACGGTGAAAATGATTTCACTGATACAATAGTAAAAATATGATTTAACTGTTAATACATATTCACTTTAACAAATACACAAAACGGGAAATTACGTCAATGTTGTATAAAAAATACTGAAAAAACACATATGATTTTGTAGCGATTTTAATATAGATTAAATTTAAATTTAATTTACCTTTTATTAAAAATGTATTAATATGTCCATATTAATCAATATAAATATATTAAAAGATGTAAAATATATATATGTATATTATATAAAAAACATTTAAAATCAATTTCTTTATATTTATTATTTATTCTTTTATCGTCGTTTTTTTTAGATTTTCTGCTGTGTAATTTTATTTACGAATTTCACTAGTAGATAATTATATTTTCACTGATTATTGTAATGCTTACTGATTTCAATCTAACAAATAGGCACTGCTTGTGGAATAAACCAAAGAAGAATGTTATACACGTTCAATAATTTGCGTGTACAATCGCCGTTATCAGTTATGGCGATTTGTACATCTGTTTTGTTTGTTTTCAGGATATTTCCTGGCGGCTCTCGGACAGAATTATTTTTCAGAGGTAGCCAACTCGATGAATAATTTACGAGGTGTCGGTAAGTAAATCTATCTACGATCTGTTTACCGAATACAAATTTGTCTCAGTTAACATACATTAACTTTATCGAACATCGCTTCGATCGGCGCCCTCTTGCAACACACGAATATCTTTGCATAAAAAATTGTCACACCAATACTCGCGTGTGGCTCATTTCAATAAAACGAGAATAGATTCTTAACGCAGATGCATTGGGGATTTAGTTTACAGGGCTAGATCGAAGATAAGATACACTAAATCGTCTATTGAGATTCAATATATTTTTAAATTTCATATTATTTTATTATTCATATTATGTTATTTTCTCGGGCTTCTTAGAGTCGTCACAGTTGATTCGGCGTAACTTTGCTTGGTGCGGGTTTGGCTGAAATGTGTAAAACTCTTGATTGAAATATTGAGACGAAAGTGTTAGCTATAAGATTGATAATTGAGGAATAGAAATTAAACTGACTCTATATAATATAATATAACTAAACACCCAGGCTTAAGTAAAATATATTTGACACTTGATCAGTTCTTGATCCTCCTCCAATCAGACTCTTTGTTTTTATCTAACGTGTAACAACACCATTAAATCGTATTTTTTCTTGTTAAAGTACGGTCCAACTGGTAGTGCAAATTACTTTTAAACTATTGATAGATATCGTTAATAGATGTAAAGGCATAGATTAGTAAATCGGATAAATATAGATCAATTAGTTTTATGAGCATTTTAACAAGTCTTATATATCTGATAATCGCAATAAATTATTTTATAATCACTAGATTGTGAATATTTATTATCAGCATCTTAAAGAAGTGCTTTTCCAAGTACATTCGTCGACACAACTTGAGAAAATCATATTCCAGCATACCTTATAAGAATTTTGTGTTGAATAAAAATTAATTAGACCTTTTATATATACTTTTGTATATATAATATTAAAAGTAAATAGGTTGCATTATTATACAATGCTCACATTGCCCTCGAGATCCTGGGACAAAAGTTGGCCGAAGGGGAAGGGGGGAGGGGTGAGAATTAAATGAAGTATTAAGTTCAAAAACAATTATCACTACTCAGAACGATTTTATTGCTTTTGACGTGGATTTTTGACTTCTGAGAAATGATGATTATTTTTTGCGATCTCCTATTGCTCTAAATTTGGTTTAGATGCTTTGTATTACATTTGTAATATTATTATAAAACGATAGGTTTTGAGCATTTCTACTGAGATGGCACGATTTTATTGCTTTTGACGTGAATTTTGACCTTCTGAGAAGTCATGATTATTTTTTGCGCTCTCCTATTAGTCAAAATTTGGTTTAGATGGTCTACATTAAATTTGTAATATTATTATGAAACGCTCGGTGCCGAGCATTCTCATTGCGAAAGCACGATTTTATTGCTTTTGACGAGAATTTTTGCCTTCTGAGAAGTGATGATTATTTTTTGCGCTCTCCTATTAGTCAAAATTTGGTTTAGATTGTCAACATTAAATTTGTAATATTATTATAAAACGTTCGGTACCGAGCATTCTCATTGCGAAGGCACGATTTTACTGCTTTTGACGTGGATTTTTGCCTTCTGAGAAGTGATGATTGTTTTTTGCGCTCTCCTATTAGTCAAAATTTGGTTTATATGGTCTACATTAAATTTGTAATATTATTATAAAACGCTCGGTGCCGAGCATTCTCATTGCGAAGGCACGATTTTATTGCTTTTGACGTGGATTTTTGCCTTCTAAAAAGTGATGATTGTTTTTTGCGCTCTCCTATTAGTCAAAATTTGGTTTATATGGTCTACATTAAATTTGTAATATTATTATAAAACGCTCGGTGCCGAGCATTCTCATTGCGAAGGCACGATTTTATTGCTTTTGACGTGGATTTTTGCCTTCTGAGAAGTGATGATTGTTTTTTGCGTTCTCCTATTAGCCAAAATTTGGTTTAGATGGTCTAAATTAAATTTGCAATATTATTATGAAACGCATTCTCATTGCGACGGCACGATTTTATTGCTTTTGACGTGGATTTTTGCCTTCTAAGATGGAATAAATTTTTTTGTACTGTCTTATTTGACCATATTCGGTTTTTATATGCTTCATTTGTCTTAGGGAATATTTAGATTATAAAAAGTATTAGTATGAACGCTAAAAAATCGAGCTTTTAAACTGCGACGGCACAATTTTATTGCTTTTGACGTGGATTCAAAACAGGGACGTCATTTGGAGGGAACATAGGCATTTGAATTTGCTAAAAAATGCATATTATTTAATGAAATACTATGATTCTTAATAAAATCGCTAGAATAAAAAAAGTAACCGCTGACTGGCCGTCTCGGGAAAAAGCTGAAATGCCGTCCCTGCGTGTTGCATAAAGAAGTTTAAAAAGTATAATTATCATATAAATTAATGTAATATAAAAAATTAAAATATAGTTAAAATGTTGACCCTTTTAGAAATGTAATCACGAATGAAACATAAATACAATTCTAGTTGTCTTTGATAAAGGGAATTTTAATACTATGTTTTAATACTCAATTATAATGATATATTGAACCAAAATCTAAGCAATAAGTCACACTAGACAAATAAAAATCGTTTTGTTAAATTAATTCGTTTTTTATTATTACTTATGCTCGCCTCAGATCATCAGTTATGTGGACAAAGAGTCTGGCCGATGGTCTTATCTGACTTGCGTGATTTGTTAACAGCCACCGGGTGAGCTGTTGCATATGTATCCAGAGTGTGGATGTGAGATGTCCGATTTGAATTTTGATGTATTCAAAACGATACTTCATTATTATCGAGTTACGACAGCAGCATCGCCCGAAAAACACTATTCGTAAACCGACCGAATACATGAATACGGGATACGTTATATTTGACGTCGCGACGCTCGGTGATGAATTGGCGCCGGACACAAATCGGACATCCAACTAGTCCTCTGCAAATGGTGAAAAAATGATCATATCCTGCTGAATAGTCTTGGCTTTAATTAATAGCGTCGGAGAACGGCGCTAAGGTCAGATATGTGGGTTAACGCTTAACAATACGTTTCTATAATACAGCGCATGTGAGCCAAGTTCAAGTAAAAAATCGCACAAACTAAGTAAAGTAAATTGCGTGAAATAATGTAAATGTCTATTGAACACGGAATCATTTTGTAGCACAATAACAATTTTATAAATTACACCTCATAATGATATAACAAGATGCTTTTTTTATTAGTTTTTATTAGATATATTATTTCTTTGCTTGAAAACCTAAAGCTAATTAAACCGGTATCAACGTACGCTTGCTAGGTGTGGAGTAACACTGGATTTCTTAAAACCAAGCTATTTAAAATAAAGCAATTAAAATAGCTGTATAATAAATATATATAATTTTGATATTTTATGATTTTTTTTATATTATTTATGTAATATATATTTATTATATATATATTTTATGTATATAATTGTAATATTTTATGATTTTTTTTGTTTACTTCTTTAATTATATATTTGTGTATTGAAATAATACGTTAGCTTGTTTTTGACCATCGTTTAATTTAAATAAATAAATAAATATGAAACGCATTTTTATGCTAACAAAAAAAATTATAGTAGATTTATAATAACAGCAATAAAAGAATAATGCCATAATTACACTGAAAAATATCGAAAGCTGAAACAATAATTTTTACAATTCACAACCTTTGCCTTTATCTCCTAAAAGCTAATAAGAAAACTGGCAAATACTTAGAAATAGACTCCATTCATTAAGCGCAGAACTCAGGTACAAGAAGCTTGTTGCCATTAAGGCTCTAAAACCAAAAAGTTGCTTAGCAATAGTATTTACCATATAAACAAATAGGACCAGTAATAACATATGCTTGCTAGGTGTGGAGTAACACTGAAACTTCCGTTTTTAAAGCAATTAAAATAATATACGATACGCCTTATTATACTAATTAATAAATAATAGTAGATTTATAATATCATAAATATAATAATATTGCGGTAATCACACTGAAAAATATAGAAAACAGAAGCATTGATTTTAACAAAACGCGGATAACATTTGGCTCTATTTCTTAAAATATTTTAACATTTAAAAGCATATTAGACTAGTAATAACACACGATTGATACGTGTAGATGTAGAGTAATAACTGAAATTTTTTTCTAAGCAGTCATTTAAAATAAAAAACCTAAAAAATTATAGTAGATTTTTAATACTAAGAATTAAAGAATATTGCCATAATCATACCGCTTTAATTTTTACAACACGTAAACTCTCCTTGCATTATCTTTAATAACTGTATTATATTAAGGGGTATACATATAGACTCCAAGCCTTAATTCATCAAACGCGGAACTCGGGTTCATAGGGCTTGCTGTTAATGCGGCTCTAAAACCAATATTCAATAATGAAAAATATTTTGTTCTATAAACAGTTAATTAGACTTGTAATAACGTACGCTTGCTAGGTGTGGAGTAACACTAGTTTTTCATTGCATTCAAAATAAAGCTATTAAAATAATATTTTTATATCTTTCTTAAGCAAATTCATAGTAGGTTTATAATACCAATAATATTGCACCCAGAGATCTCCAGAATTGGTAACTAAGACAAGAGCAAACTTTAATTTAAATATAAACATACAGCTTGCTTTATTTTTTGTTATACCTGTTAAATAAAAAGTTGAGAATAGTCTTAAACTTTTTAATTATTTAGGTTTATGTAATCTTTCGCTTTTATTGCTATTAATTTTATTTCATCTCTTTAATTTCTTGGCAACTAGAAACTGTTTTTTTGTTGCCAAGAAATTAAGAATTTATTAATAAAAAAATATAATGCATGTATTTTTATTTTGTAAAAACATTTATATATAAAAAATATATATGAATTATTTTGCATTTATTAAGTGGATTTTTTGAAACATTATCAAATTTAATATGCTGTAATAAAATAATCAATTGTTAATGGCGCTGTATAAAAAAAGTTTGATAGTCTTACTGAGTTTTTCATACATCGTATTTTAATTTTTTTATATCAAAATTTATATAAAATAAATATTATTGTTTTTATGTGTGTATTTATGTGTGTTTTATGGTACATATTAGTTGTTTATATTTATTTTTATGAATGAATGTAATTAGTATTGTAAAATTTTAACTTATCTTTACACTTATTTGCTATAAAGATTTTATCACTTAATTTATATGTAAATTATTTTAAAACTGTCATTAAATTTATTATATTTTATTTGATTTTTATAAGACTGGTGTTCGATTCTATTTTTTTTTCAATTAAATCGTCATTAAGAATGAAAACTGATTTTTATAAACATATTTTAATTTAACGCATAAATTGACATATATGTAAGATATTTAAATCTTTGTAGAAAAACAATTCTAGTAAAGTAAAGTTTACAACTAAGATAATGTTTTATAAAAGTCTAATTATTATATTTAATTTCCCGAAAATTCATTAAAACAGTATGTAGTTTTGAGGTTTGATCCATTTAGTTTAAGGCAATGTCTTTATACTTGCTTATTAAAATTTAACAACGCACATAAATAAAATTGTTTATATATATATTTATTTTAAAAACAGAACATTAACTTTTTATCTTCACACTTCCATCGTTCGTGTGTGTCACTTTAATCTGAAACGAGCCGCAGTTTTAACGCACTTATCACAGCATTCCATTACAAAGTTTAAATCGAATTCTTCATTCTGCGAGCCAGCTGACGATGATCCGAGGTACAAGGCTGGTACCTACCTACGCGATAAATAATAAAATAAAAATAAAAAATCAATCGCCTTAAGACACGGTCCGAGAAGGTTCGACAAGAGAGAGGTAGCGATTAAAGAGGAGGAAGATGCGCCGCGAGAGTGGTCCACTCGAAGAAATGGATATGATGTTACTCCGAGAGAGGAGGTAGATTATAGTCTGCCACCTTCCGAATTGAACGAACCGTTCCAGGTTATCGAGACGTAATTTTCGACTCCGTGGTCCAGCGCCAGAGGCTGGAGATTCATTAAAATTTCGAGATGTCTATAAAAAATTGGTTGACTGATTTAAAAAAAAAGTAATATATTATATTTTTGGTTATTATATCTAAGTGTATAATTTAATTAAACTTACTAGATCTAGTGTATACATTTATATAATCAAAAGCTAAAGAAACATTGTATGTGAAGCTGTCGGCATTTTTTAGTAGAAAAACATATTTTTTATTTCAAAGGCAATTTAATAAAGAACTTTTGAAGTTGTTTATGGACATGTATAGTGAGATTTTAATGCCAAAGACCCATTTTGTACCATAAAAAATGTTACAAAAATATAAATATTTTCACCTCTGTATAATTTTCCATTGTATCAAATCGCCCGATGGAAAAATATTTGTTTAAATATAGGAGCAGTTCTTCAGGATGTGTTAAATAATGATACAATAGTTATTAGAGTAAAGTATAAGTATCTACATTTATATATGTACACATTGTATTTTATTAATATATGATATTCTTTATGAGCAGAAGTAGCTTTTTATTAGAAATATTTAAAAATTTAGCTCAATTTGAATTATTCACAACGGTATTCATCAGCGAGATTAGGAAAATCTATGAAATCTTAAGCTAGCTTAAGCTAATCAGAATTATAATTTTATAATATTTACAAATAGCAATATCTTAGGGTTTTCAAGTATTATTCACTGACTATACCACTAGTCTTATTACGATATTTTAATTTTCTTATCAACGATATATTATGCTTCTTTTTATTATTCATTTTGGTGTTGTGTATTGGTGGTATATGTGAGTTATTTTTATTGTATTTACCAAAAAAATCTAATGGTTATTATAAAATGAAATACCTGAAAAAGTAACGCCACCGATTGTCAAAAAGCATTTTATCATGTAAGAACTTTATAACCAATTGATAATATAATTGTAACATGTTCTTATTTTTTTTTTATTATTGTATGAATTTTGTAAGAAAATGTGTTTTATAGTTTCGATTTACATTTAGTTCAAAATATTTTATGGTAAATTTTATAGTATCGTTGAGAAATTATTACAAAGTACAAACATAATGTTCTTTTCTTATACGAAAAATCTATTTTTTTTTTTTATTAGTTGAACGTATTTAATTTAATCTAACCTAACTAACAACTATAAATTTAACCTTAATTTTTTAATTCAAGTTACTTAAAAGCAATCTAACCTAACTGTATTTACTCTACATAAAATTAGTTTAACACTACTTAATCGTTGGTACAATAACATTAGGTGATCTTTTTATCATATACTAATTGTGACCAAATGTTTAGTTAAGCAACTGCCATTTAAATACTTATTATTTTTTAAGAACTATTACATGTCCTGTAAAAAAAATACAATTTATTTATTATACATAAATTAATTTGAACTAACAAAAAATAGCATAGCCAAAATTTTATTTATTAAAAAAATAGTCTAATTTAATTTTATTAAATTATATTTTTCTATTTTACTTAATGTGATTGCCTCATATTAATAGAATACTTAAAAATATTTTTTATAAAATTACTATTATTTGTCCAGTTACAAAATATATGTAGTTATTTTATATTATATTAAAATTTAACCTAACCTAATAAAAGGTTATTAAAAAATTAGTCTAACCTAACCTTATTACATTTTATTTTTCTCATTTATTAAATATTTAGGTTTTAGATTGAGATTATTTAGATACCTTATAAAAATAAAAAGGTGGTATATAAATAAAAGTACTATTATTTATCGTGTTAAAAAAAATGTAGCATAATTATTTATTAATCTAATTCTATGTAATATGAAATTAACAAAATAATACTTAATTTAAAAAAAATATGGTTCAACCTAACTTTATTAATCTATTTATTGTTATTAAATATTTAGGTTTAAAATAGTTGCCTCATTATTATTATTATTAAAAGACATAAAATAATTATTTTTATTTATTCTATTGAAAAATTTAAATTTATTTATAGTAGATAATTTAATTAAAAATTAATCTAAATCTATCTTTTATATAATTTACTTGAACAAACTAAAGTTATTAAATTTGATCTAATGTTTATGTATTTTTTTTTATAAAAAGTCTATGAAGATTATCTTATATTTTAAATTTATTAATAATGCATAACATAGTTTAGACTAATCTAACCTAAGCTTAGGTTAAACAAATTAATATAAAAAAAGAATATTGCATCATATTTTTATTATTTAAAATATTATATAGTTGCCTAATCAAACTAAAGTTTATTACAAAAATAGTTTTAATATCAATTTAATAAATTATATTTTTTCATAGCTACTAGATTGCCTCACAGTTATTAATATAATACATAAAAATGATTTTAGTGGAGTACTAGTCTTCGTCCTGTTAAAAAAATATTATTTATTCATAATTCTTTTCTAAGCTAAGCATACTAAACAAATTTATATAAAAAATAGTCTAACCTAAGTGTAATGTATCATATTTTTCTTATTTACTGAATGTGATCGAATGCTTCGATATTAAATATTTGTCTTATTTATTTACTATAAAATTAACCTAAAACTAAAAACAAGTTACAATAAAAGCAAACTAACCTAACTGTATATATTATAAAATTTATTTAATGCTGAATGTGATCGAATGTTTAGGTATAGGAGGATTTTCGTAGAAATACTAGTATTGGACGTTGAAAATAAAAGTTTTGTATATATATTGTCCAATGAAAAAATAAAATATATTAATCTAATATTCAAATATTGTTGTATTGTATAAAAAGAGTGAGTATGTTTTTGTATACGTAGATCTAATAATAAAATAAAATTATTTTTTTATTTTTAAATATTTATGTAGACAACTATGTACAAAATAAAATTGTTGAAGCTATAAAAAAATAATTAGGAAATATTTTTTTCGCTTTTTAATTAATGTGTTCTACACGGATCTGTGTGTTTCTTATATTCATATTAAACAGATAAAATATTTGTGTCATTAAGATTTTTTTATATTTTATAAAATAATAATAATATTTTAAAACATACTTAAATATTTAACATATCGATGGCTTGCTAACTACATATTTGAAAACTTTACAGAAAAAATAAAAACTTGTTTAACCAATATTTTTCTTAAGAATTATTTTACATAAGTACTAATATTGCATATTAGTCATATAGAAAATTTTTACATTTTAATATATGTTTGTAACTATAATATATGATAAGCGAAAGTTTTATATTTTAAATTATTAAAAGATTATTCACAACTACCTATTACGTAAGCATTCTTAGATAAATCCGTGCGGGTTTAGGAGTGTCTTTTTTTATTTTTAGACGCTTACCTTATCTCGATTTGCATCTTAATTACAATCGATTCGATGGATTATAACAATTTTTAATATACAATACAAATTCGATAGTAGAGTGATGATGTCGAATGTTATTTTGGGCAGGAAAAGGGGCGTAGTCCCCAAAACGCCGGTAGCAAAAGCACACTTAGATTCATGCGTTCTTAAAATTTTTTTATTATTATTTTGACAAAGCGCAGGTAAAATTTATGGATCGTATATTTAAGAAGCGATCGAACCAAAGTATAAAATCGATATTTGGACCCGTATGTACCTATATGTGTATGAAATTCCAACCCGCAACGGTCATTAGCGGGAATCGAACCAAATTGATTCGATAGATTGAAAAAAATGGTTAAGATTCCAGTTTAATATTAGAAAACATAAACTTATATGTTCAGTAAATACAAAATTAATAATAATAGGTATTTAAATTTATTGTGGTAATGATAATATAATCCATATTAATAACAATATACCAAGTATTTGTTAATCTAATGTCAATACTTAACCAAAATGTGGATTGCAGTCAGTTTATTTTTAAATATGGAAAATTATTTGTATACAATAAAATCACTTTTTGTTTGAACAAATTTTTGCATAATAATATTTGGCGTTTAAAAATGATTAAATATGTAATCTATGGGAAAGAATAACAGTTTCTATATATATATATATATAAATTTGTTTTGATTTAAGCGTTCCAATGATTGATTATTTGGGTCTCAATTCGTCCCCAAATATGCTGCTTGGTATAAATTTATTATAGGATTTATAAGCTATATAACGTTATTGTTTGATAGTGAATCACTAGCTTTGTAGTGACAGGTGTTGGTCTACAAAATTTAATTTAATTAAATTAGTTTCCTGAATAGATTTGTCCAAAAATTTGAGTCATGGACATTAGCGATTTTGCTATCGTATTCGTACCCCTTGTATGCGGTGTTCTAAGATTATGGCTATTTTTGTACACACACACACATTATATACTCGTATAGCGTGGATAAAAATTGGAGGTCGTTATAGCCGATGCGATGGCATTGAGGCTGTAATTGGTACGTAATATCCCGAGCGTTGCAAGTATATTAATAGAGTTACATAAGCGCCGTGCGTTGGAATTTCATGATTTGTCCGGACCAATCGTTAGACACGACAATTATAATTAAAAATTTATATGAAAAATATGTGAGGGATGGCAACACACGGCCGCCTTTATCGGCTGCGCGATGAGAAATTGGATAGGCGTAAGGCGAACGCACATGGGCGGCGCGTGAAATCACTATATCGCGTATTACACATTTTTTGCGAGCATAAATCAATAGAGTGCAGGTTTTGCTTGGATATATAGCTAGCAATTGATCAGTGAAGTAGCAATATTTTAAAATTTATTTCAAGATTTTTTATCTAAGATGGGGATATTTTATATTCAATTTCGTAATGCAAGAGATAATACATTTTATCATTAGTTACTAAATTGGTTCTAAAAAGTCATGCTTCATCAGAATTAGTGGATTTAAAATTTTCACTACGAATATTCTGGATTCACTAATCACAACTGCAGACAAATTTGCACTGAATAAAAACGATATAAATCGATACAAGCGAGCGTGACTCGGGTTAGCGGAAATTTTAACGCATTCGACGCGCGAGACACGCGTAACAAGCGTTCCAACTGCAACGGCGCTGACACAATTTTATTGCTTTTGACGCGGATTTGTGACTTCTGAGAAGTGATAATTGTTTTTTGCGCTCTTTTATTGGTCAAAATTTGGTTTAGATATGTTTCAATCGATTCTAATTTATTGTAAATCGTAATATTATTACAAAAAAAATCCCTACATGAATCGAGTGTTCCCACTGCGATGGCGACAGCATAATTTTATTGCTTTTGACGTGGATTTTTTACTTCTGAGAACATATAATTGTTTTTTGCGCTCTTATTGGGCAAAATTCGATTTAGATGTTTGTAATATTATTTTTAAGCGTTCCCACTGCGACAATGCCGGCACGATTTTATTGCTTTTGACGTGAATTTTTGACTTCTGAAAAGGAATAATTGATTTTTGTGCTTTCCTATTGGTCAAAATTTGGTTTAGATATACTTCATTCGATTCTTATTGTAATTCGTAATATTCCTATAGACAGTATTATTAAAAACGCTTGATAACTGAGAGTTTTACTGTGACGGCATGATTTTATTGCTTTTGACGTAGATTCTAAACAGCCTATGACTTTTATTAAATATGAAGAAAAAACAAAATTAAACGGAGAACTTTTGGCCCCCTATTACTATTTCATTAAGCACAAATATATTTTAACTGATAAAAAACCGTATCTTAGATGATGTTTCTCATGATTTATTCCTGAAAGATAAGAAAGCATAAAATTGTTAGACACGAATCTTTTTGCAATATGCCAGGGATTGCAACTGTTGTGAGTCACGCATGACAATTAATTTTGGGTCGTCAAGCAGAATAGAGAGACGGCGCACTGCTTTTATTCTTGGCCTGATGTTCACATAGCTCACGTCCTTGGCCGGTCGCCCTCATTAAAGAGGGACAGAGGCTCTAGAATTAAATATTTAATACTTCATTAGCGACTGATTTTTAAATATTGTGTTATTCATTTATTTTTTCAATTAAACTAATAGATTATTTTTTGAATAATTTATAAATAAATTATGTGATGAACAATGATTTGTGTGTTTTTTTGTTTTAATTAAGAACATTAATATTAATTATATATCATATCTTAATTGCAATTAGTTGTTAAAAGTATTTATTTTATAGTTATAAAAATGATAATGTTTAGTAAGTTTTGTGTTGAATTATGCATTAATAATTTATTCAAAATCAATTTTAGTATACATAAAGTATTTACGATATTTTAGCACTTTTACTGCATAAATTTTCTAGCTTTCGCCGCGAAATGGTTTGAGACTTGGGTAAAATTTTACACTTGTTCGTGAATCGGCTGATTATCATAAAAAAGGGGATGAATTGAATAGGCGCTACTAAAAAAAATGCGATACTTGTCGAATAAAATATTAATAAAAATAGTTTTGAAAACGTCGACAACAAATAGATGGAGTTTTATTGTCATTTTACGCAATTTATCTATGTAAATATACACATATTTACCATGTAAATGTTTCGGTATTATCTATTCAAATACGGTAGAAGCTCTTTAAATAGAAATAAAAATATGTAAAAAATAATTATATATACTAAAACGTGTTATTTGTAAGAATTATGCGAAATTAAATAATACACGTTATTAGATTATTTATTTAAAAATAAATTACAATGATTTGTCAAAATGGAATTAATGAAAGTATCAGTGTATTTTGTGGTCATTTTTTTTATAGATCGCGAGCTGCCCCTGCGCATCGCTCGGCGATTTAATATCGTACGTAGGTAGTAGTTTAATATTCTTAAATCATAGGCCTGTGTAAGACAGAAGCCGAGTTTAATTTACAATAACACGTTCAGAAGAGTCTCGAGACCAGCGAAGCCGAGTGAGTCTCGGACCGTCACGACGGACAAAAAAATATTCGCAAATAAGAATAAAAGATTTAGATAATCGAACCGGATTAAAAGTTTACAGGGCGCAGGGGTTGTTTTGCGAGGGGCGCGTCAGCTGATTACCGACGAGACTCCGAAACTTTTCCAAATATCTTTCGTCGATCGATCCGAAATAGACAAATACGATTTACGTAAAAAATACCATTTTTATTTTATTTATTATATTACTTATTTATTTTATTAAGATTTATTGCATTAAATTATTTAGTGTATATAACTAGAAAAATTCAATTTACATAAAAAACTTACCATTTAACTAAGCACACTTTTCAATTATAGACTCTTTTGCCATTGCATATGTATATCAGCGCTGATTTATTCTTATGGGTGCTTAATAAAATTACCATTTGGATTGCAGCTAAATATGTATGTAGAAATGGCAAGACGGCTCGATATTTTGTAAAACAGACTCTGACTTCTTTTACTGAATTACTTCACATAACATAATTGAAATAGGCGATGATAAACGTTTTTACTATCTTCGTCATTATTCAGTAGTTTAATACTGAAATCACTTACAAGGACTGTTATGAATTAGGAACTTACGCTTATAAATACACACATACACAAAAAACATGACTGAATAAAAAAAATAGGATTTACTCAATTTTAAATTAGAACATAATAAATTTGTATATAAAATGCGCAATATATAAAAAAAAACATGAAAAAAACTGCGCTTTTTTGATTTTGATTTTATGGATATTTAATAAAATTACGTTTTAAATAAATTTTAAAAATATAATTATATTTAGAACTATTATTAGGTCAGGTTTTGGTTTGAACAGCAAATTTAGCGGACATTTTAAAGCAGCGTATAATTCTAATAGCGCCTATCAATTAAATTATATTTTCGCTATTATTGGTGAAAATGTATTAGGATTTCACTAGTGAAAATATAACTTCACTGAAAAAAAAACACTGTAACATCGCATGTAAATAAATAATGAGCACCTGCCAGATTAATTAAATCTATCGGTGAAAATGTATTTCGAAAAGATTTCACTGAAATGACATATTTTGTAAATTTTGAAACGACTCCCTGAACTGAAATGTATCACATTTACAATTCACTCAATTTTATATAACATAATAAATAAAAATAATAATAAAAAAAAAAAATTTTAGCTTTAGTTATTTAATTATGGACTTTTTTACTGTTGATTTATTAAAAAGGTTATTTAAATAGCAGATGGTACAATAATAATTAACTCGAAGAACATATTTTTAAGACCGACTACAACTACATATAGCCTTTGGCGATGATAAACTTTTTTACTTGACTTTCATAAAATACTGAAGACTGTTTATGACTGAAATATGAATTTATTTACTACAAAATTGCACTTGGGAAATTCAATCAAACACATACATTACATACACGGAATTGATGAAAACTATATTATTAATTTTTAACTATTACGTATTATAATTTACAAGCGATAGATGTCACTCTGTTGAGCGTATTTTTATAAATAAAAATTCGAGTCGGCCTCTGGCTTATCAGTCTAGAGCTTACAGACTATGCTATTCCGGCCTTAATATAGGTTAACCATGATATGAGTTTTAATCGTTTAATTAACACTAAAAATGCATTGATTTATTATTGATTGTGTTTGTTAAAACTAGCATTTGGAGCTACTGTATAAGCTACGAGCTACATTTAACCTGATTAACTATATATTATTTTGTGCAAAAAACCGATACATTTTCTTCTCTATTTTTTTAAGTAAATAATTAATAATTAAAAAAAAAAAATTTAATTTTAAAAACTCGTTTTTTTTAATGAAAATCGTCGGAGTAAGGACTCATATCTGAATTAATGAAATATCGTCACCGCGTAAAATATCAGCTGGAGTACTCCAGGAAACGGCCGTTTCTATTCATACTGTACGCAAATACATACAAACCAATTCCCGCGGTCATAAACAAATTTCAATTAGATTAAAAATACTTTAAAAAATGGAAAATTAAAATCAACGAAAACATTATTTTTACAACCCGCTTTACCCCCATTTCATATAAGTAAGGATGGCACTAGCATAGTATGGAGAAAGAGGGTTAAATACATAGGCATTCGCCTGGACTTAAAGCTAACTTTGATCAAAAGGGCTAACCTTTATCGCTGCTCTTTGAGCAATATTTAATAGTAGTAGTGCGCTTACACCAATGATAAAAATATTTTTTATAAACATATACTTGTATAAATATATATATGTAGAAACACAGTTTGATAAATTACAAGTAATTCAAAATAAATCATTGAAAATAATATATAACACTCTATTTTATACGAAGCGACAATATTAAAATATGGTTATTATCGCACGGATAAATATTATAAAAACATATGTACTAACCCACTAATATGTAGCATCGGTAACTACAATAAAAAGGACTAATTCAATTTGACCTAGTAGTTTTAATTCAGTGTTTCAACAACTTAAAATTGTAATAAATATATTTATGTTTTTTCCTTTCTTTATCTGCAAAAAGTTTTGTATTATCGGTAAAGTTTAAATAAATTTAAAAAAATATTTGTATTTTATCTATTTGTAAACCTGAAAATGGTTATGAACCAGTGCCTTGTGTTTTATTACATATCATATGCGATTGTGAATCTTATATATAAAATAAGTAATATATATATAAAAAACGAAAGAGGTTAGATAGAGGCATTTATACATATTACAATAATTATATAACGAGATAATATGTATTTCATGCGTTTTTAATAACATTATTTAGACTAAATACGATAGTATTGGTAGCTACGACAAAAAGCACATCTTTTTTCAAATAATAATAGCCTCAGTTAGCTAATTAAATTTACCTAGTATTTTAATTATGTTTAGCAATACCAACTTAAAATTATAAAAATGATATTTTTTATTTTTATTTCTCTTTTTATTTGCAATAGTTTTGTAAGATCGTTACACTTTGACTAAATTAAAAAAAATATATTGTGTTTTAATTATTTGTAAGCCACAATATATTTACATATTAAAAAAATAGGTTAGATTTATATAGAGGGATATCAATTTAAAATTGCAATAATTATATCTTTTATTGCTATTTTTTTTCTCTCTCTTTATTTGCAAAAGGTTTTGTATCAACGTTAAACTATATTAGTATAATATAGTAACTTTAAAAATAGCCATGAACCAGTACCTTGTATTTCATTACATATATGCAAATGTAAATTAAAAAATAAATATTATAAAAAAAACGAAATAGGTAGGCATTTATACATATTACAATAATTATATATCAAGATAATATATCTTTAATTAGAGTATTAACATTATTTAGAGTATTGGTAGCTACGATAAAAAGTACATCTTACTTTAGAATATTCAAACTCAAACAATAACAGCAGCAATTCGCTAATTAATTTGACCTAGTATTTTAAATGATGTATTTATAGGTTTATCTGTAAAAGGTTTTGTATTATTTTTCAAATTAAACGTATTTTAGTTATTTGTAAACATTTATCATATTAGTAAATTTTATATGAGAAAAAATATAAAGATATTTTTACACAATTGGATTCGATCGAAGGCGGCGGCGGATTCCGGAAGCTCGCTAATTGCGCTTCGCGTCTTTTTTTAATTATCGCAGCGTATCGGAACGGGAGTCCGCGGAGTTCGGCGCTCGGCGGTTTTCCCGGGCCTCTCGATTTTCCGCCGGCGCTGGAGGATCGACGCCCCCGCGCGAGGGGGGTCCAATCGCGCGCCGGTTCGGCTACGTCACGGGCTCGAGCGGCCTATCGCGGCGCGGCGTCTCCCACTCCTCGAGCTAGGGCGGGCGCCGTCGCGGCGCGGCGCTCGCTGCCCCGCCAGTGCGGACCTTGCGCGCGAGCGGAGCGCACGCGACTCGCGATCTCGTCGTACGGAATGATACGTTCGCGCTCTGCCTCGGTGGTGACTGAGATGTGATCGGATCGCCCTATGGTGCGTCATGGTGAGCCTCGAGCGGGCGCTAGTGTGACCTCGTGCGTTATTTCACGGCTCTACCATAGATTTCTCTCAGCGCGACGGAAGGCTCGCCAAAGCCTTCGAGGCGTACAAGACGCCCTCGCCGGCGGAGGCGCGCTACGGCGGCGCCGCTGCCATGGCCGCCACGACCTACATGAGCGCGGCGGCGCCGAGCGAGCTGGAGCTCGGGATGCTGTCGGGCGGCTACCACCCGGCGGCCGGCAGCCCGCGGTCGGCCGCCGACGCCGCCGACATGAAGTACGCGGGCGGAGTATCCGTGTCGGGGGTGTCGGGACTGTCCGTGTCGGGCCACGGCGGTCATCTGCTGCACGGCGGGCACCACGGGCACGGACAGGCCTCCCCGACGCACGGTCATGCGGGACACGCGCTCGGCCACTGGGCCGCGCTACCTCCGGCCGACCCCTGGGCCGTGCACCACCATCATCACTCGCACGCGCATTCGCACGGCCACGGGGACGTGAAACCGCCGACGGAGGCGCGACACCATCACCAGCCTCAGAGCGTAGGGCCTCACGCGTGGCACGCGCCCGTCGTCTCCCACTACGGCGGAGGATCTCCGCTGCAGTATCACGTGAACGGCATGCTGCACCCGCAGCACGCGCATCCCTCGCCTCTTCACCCGTCGCTGCGGGAGCTGCAGCCCTCGCCGGCGCTGCACCACCACCTCCCGCCCGAGAGGGACCTCTCGGGCGAGGAGGACACGCCGACGTCGGACGATCTGGAGGCGTTCGCCAAGCAGTTCAAGCAGCGGCGCATCAAGCTGGGCTTCACGCAGGCGGACGTGGGCCTGGCGCTGGGAACCCTCTACGGAAACGTCTTTTCTCAGACGACGATATGCCGCTTCGAAGCGCTGCAGCTCTCGTTCAAGAACATGTGCAAGTTGAAACCGCTGCTGCAGAAATGGCTCGAGGAGGCGGATTCGACCACCGGATCGCCGACGAGCATCGACAAAATCGCGGCGCAGGGCCGCAAGCGCAAGAAGCGCACCAGCATCGAAGTGTCGGTGAAGGGCGCGCTCGAGCAGCACTTCCACAAGCAGCCGAAGCCCTCGGCGCAGGAGATCACCTCGCTGGCGGACAGCCTGCAGCTGGAGAAGGAGGTGGTGCGCGTGTGGTTCTGCAACCGGCGCCAGAAGGAGAAGCGGATGACGCCGCCCAACACGCTCGGCGGCGACATGATGGAGGGCATGGGCGCGCCGATGCACTACGGACACCACGAGATGCACGGGAGCCCTCTGGGACCCCATTCGCACTCGCACTCGCACTCGCCGCCCATGCTCTCCCCTCAGGCGATGGCGGGCCACCAGCTCGCCGCTCACTAACAGTTGGCCTGCTGGGCCCCGATCGACAGACACTTCTTGTGCCAGGACGATAACGCTCCGCGCCTCTAGTCGGGGTCCAGGCGCCGCGACGGCGCGCTCTGTATATAAGACTCTGTGTGCGTACCAAAAATATATATAAATCTATATTCTATACGTATACAAATGCGCCGGTTCTTCTCTTCCGTTCGTGTGACTTGTGACTGTCTGCACTCAACTGTCAAACTGTCGGCGCTCGAAGGGTAATCGTTTATACGCGTTTCTTGTTTTTCGTTCGTGATCTGATTTCGGTACTTAATTATAGTTAGTTAAATGAAAAATGTGATATTGCATACGAACGTAGCTTAAAAACGAACCGCGACGGGCGTGTCAATTTTTGCGGTGCCCTCCCCCGCGCAGACTGACGGTCGTCCCTCGACGGCGGAGGTCCTCCTTCCCGCGAAACTTAGTCACGGATTTTGTCGAGCTCCTCTCGGGGAGAGGAGCCCTCCGCCCGAAGGCGAATCTGGCATTTTTTTGTGTGATTGTCGAAAAGTATATATTTAAATTAAATATAAACATAAACGAATAACGAGCGTTAACGAATAGCAAAGCAAAATGTTACCAACGATCGAGAAAATGTCACGTTTTATGTAATAGATTTCAATTTGTATATAAACGTAAAAAGAGGACGTTTCAGTTATGTTATTATTATTATTATTATTATTATTATTATATTAACAAAGTGAGAAATGTGTGTAAATATTATATTATAAAGAGACGGTCCTCCGAATGCGGCGGGGCCGATCCGTTAAGGGTAGACTTAGGACTGAATATTGATTTTTGTTTTTTCATTTTCATTTTATTTTATTTTTGTACTATAATTTCTTTAACGGCATTATTTTTTGATTGGTGCGTTGTATATGTGTTATTATATAATATATATATTATATATATCATACTGCTATACATATAATTAAATAAAAATACGAATTACAATAATTATAAATTGAGAGAAAATAAAATTACACACTTTTATTAAACATGAACGTTTTTTATTTTGTCGGAGATTTTTATCACAAGAAGAAGAACTGCTACGCGCGACATATAAAAACACATATCGTTGCAACTTTTAGTGTTAATTTTAGTTCAACTTTTGCCTATAATGTGCAGGAGAATCGATCGGCAACCGTATAACCGACCGAAAAAAAACCACCAACAACAACATAAAGAAATCAGGTGTGCAGCGTAACGAAATTTGCATTTCAAAACAGTGAAAAGCGGTCGGTCATTATTATAATATTTAAGTTATGCGCGATTCACTCTTCGCGGCCATTTTTTTCACCCGTGGGCGTGTTTTTTTTTCACTTCACTCGACGGCCGAAATTGAATCGAACTTGACCTTGGATCGAATTAACATCAATTAGCATAAATATAAATTGAACTTCTTCCTGTCTGCGCTAACCTCAGTTGACGTTCCGGGATTTGTTTGTCCGTTTTTTTATCGGGCTCTTTTGGAATAAATTTAAATTTAAAACGATTATGTAAAAACCCTTATGTGAAATGTCAAAATAATACTATTAATATATTTTATATAAGTTTTGTTTACATTGTGCAAAATACACATATTTAAATGTATATGTTAAATCAGAATTATCTCTTTTAAATGAAAATAATAAGGTGCTGTATCTAATAAACTTAATAATAATTAAACAAAATCAATATTTTATAGCAAATATGTTATGTAATAATATAGTTTTAATAATCATATAATAATAACACACAAAAATATTCTAGTGTAGCTTTTGATTCAGTTACTAATATAAAAATACATATTTTAGTGAAACTATACATGTGATTAAAATAATTTGTAATGTATCTTTTATTGCAATAGTAGTTTTAGTATAGATTTTCTTTCTATTGAATTGAATTAAATTCATATTTTACAGTGCAATATGTATGTTTTAATTCAGTTAAATGTTCTAATATAAATATTTGTTTAATAATAATATAAAACATATTTTAGTACAACTATATATGTGATTTATATTGTATGTTTTAATTCAGCTTAGTGTTATAATATATATTTGCTTTTAATTAAACTTTAATAATATTGAAACTAAATCAAAATTAAAAGTGATTTAAATAATTCAGTTTAATGTAGTTAATAATAAATGTTTTTCATTATTTCAGTATTTAAAACAATATTTACTAGCAAAATTATTATTTTAGCTAAAACATATAAGTGATAAAAATAAAGTAGCTTTTCATACTTTTAAATTGCGTGCAATATCATTATTGAAAATATACGTAATATTAATATTTATATAGCAAAATAATGTTTTTTTTACGTATTTTATTTAAGATCGATATTACGATTTAAGTATTGCAAAATATAATATTATGTATGTTTTATTAATTGATGTAGGATTAAAAGACTGATTTTATACTAAACATTACAAATCAGTTTTTTTAAATAACGCTTATTAAAAATTTAATTTCACATAAATATGATCGTTGATGTAGAAATTAAGAGACTGATTTTTTAGAAAACTTTAAAATACGCTTTATTATCGAATTCTAAATTTCGGTTATAAATCATCATTTTATGTATTTATATAATCAATATAGTTACTATAAATATTAAGATTTCAATTAAAAAAGTATGTGCATTTATAGATTAAAAAATAAAAATAGTTAAATTTGATGTATTAAATTTTGACATTAATATTTAAATGATGCCAGATTTTAAAATGCAGATTTATATTGAAGACTGATTTTTATTAAGAACATAATATTTAAAGTATTGTTCCTTGATAGAACAATAATAAATATTTACATTGTTTATTAGTCAAATATATGTTTTTTCGTATATTATAACTGAGCAGTGAACATAAATATTAAGTTTTAGTTTAGTTTATGTAAAATTTAAAAGCATTGTATATGATATTGATGATAACATAATTCCCCGAATTATATAAATAGTGTGATTTGATTTGTAGCTCGTGCTTAAATATTTATTTTATACCTTCAGAGATTTGTCTTTCTAATATTTTAGGTAAAACTTGATTTATCAGTATCCTTATGATTCTTGTAATCTTATCTTAACTTAAAATATATATTGTTTTAAATATGAATGTTTATTATTAGATAAGAAATACATAAGAATACATAAATTATAATTAAATACAACCATTTCTATTATAGTTTACAAAGGTAAATTAATAACAATAAATAATACTAATAGTAATTTAAAGCATAAGATAAATTAAGGAAAAATACAAAAACATTTTACAAAGTAAAAATAAAATAATAATAAAATATTTTTATTAGTTATTTAATTTATCAAGCCATTAATAACTATTTATTTCACTAAGGATCAGGATATATAAAAAAAAAAATTTGTGTTTTTAAGGCAAAATGTGTTTTTATGCATTTATACTTGTCGAAGTTACAGATTCTGCAGATTATTATTTTTATAGTATTTTTCAGTATGATTATTGCAATGTTCGTTAATTATTTGTATGAGAAATCTACTATGAAGGTAAACTATAATTTTTTTTAATCTTTTATGTAATCATAAAAATAACTGTAAAATTCATATTTTTGCCAATAATATTTTTCACAAATCTGTACTAAAATACGTAAAAAATGTTAAGTCAATAATACAGTTCCATAAAAAAATCACAATAGATAAAAATAGTGGGAAATTTATAATATAAATTGCACAATAATATATTAATAAATTTTATAGCATATCAGTATCATATAAATAAACTATACATCGCTAAGAGATAAAATTACGGGTAGTTAATTTATGTTATATGTTTTAAAGACGTATCAAATGTTAATAAAATCAGATGCAACTCTTTCACTGGCGTATACAGGGAAGGATTTTTTTTTTGTAATATTTTTTTTTGAATCGCTTTCTAAACACACTGTACATCATATAATGTCAAAACATAATCTCGCGTACGCGCGTATAGAACGTGAATCCAGAATATACGTATGTACGTTCGGTGTGCGCATGCGCGTTTGTCACCCCTGGCGGCCATTCATGAATGTACGCCCACGTGATTGGCCATCTTGCGCCCAATATAACGGGGTCATAGGATGCTGTCACCGTTTAGGACGTTTGACCTATAAATTGTATCACATCTCGCGCATGCACGCGTACTATCGTATCGCCATTATCGGCGCATACGGATCGCCAATAATAAATATAATTGACCATCGCCCATTATGCATTACCTTTGGACGATGATACAGGATGATCTGGAAGGATTGAAAGTATCATATATACACATATAAGATTCGGTTGTCTGCGATTTCAAAATTAGGCAATATTTTAATTTTGTGCTATGCCATAAACTGATTTACTGATTATACAATGTGCATACTAATGGATATATAAGATTGCCTTATCATCGGTTTAGTTGCAACCTCATGTATATCATTTGTGAGAGTATTCTACTGAAACTGTGTTCACTTTTGAGTATATTGGGATGCACTCTAAAATAAATCTTACGAGAGATTAAGACTGTTTTAATAATATTTGCTCATTTTAAATGTTCATAAGATTTTGTATTTTATAGATTATCTCAATGTAATATTTATTTAAAATATTTACTAAGTATACAAATAAAATAAAATTGAACATAATAAAAATAATATATTAACAATATTTTGAAGGATCGTTTGAATTTTTACGTAATTAACTGATTTTATACAAACATTTCATAAATATTTTATATTGAATCTTGAATATTATATAAATCATCATAAAAACTACATTTCAGAGAAATATGATCGACTTTTATGTATATGTAATTATAATATAATTACGTTCGATATTAAAGTTTTAATTAAAAAATATATATTTAATATAATATTTAAAAATAGAGCGAAAAATATAAATAATTTCAATTTAATTTAATATTAAATCGAAATATCAATATTTTCATTATTTATATATTTTGCAATAATATGTTTTTTAGTTTAAAACGTGCATTAGATAAAAAAAATGAGAATCAGATTATTTAATTTTCAAGGATCGTCTGATTTTAAACGAATTATTTCAGTCAAAAAATATATTTAATTAAATAATATAGAGATTGATTATTAAAAAAAATATAATTTAAAGCTTATGAAATAAATATATGCTTCTTAAATACATAATAATAATAATATTTATAAAAAAACATTAATTAAATATAATGAAAGAGCATTTGATTTTATACTTTTTTTATTTAAAATCGATATTACTGTTTCAGATTTGTAAATTACATAATATTAGATAAACATATGATTTATGAATTGATGTTAGAATTTATACATTAATTATATATAAAACATTACAAATAAATGATAATAATAATAAAAATAATGCTAAATAGTTTTTCGTTAATCTTTCTACATTAAAATGCAAAAAAATATAATAACGATCTAAATTGTTAGAGGATTTACTTTTATGTTTCTATGTTTGATTAATTAATCTGAGAGTTAATTAAAGACTAATAATATACAAAGTAATATAAATAAACGTTATTAAGAGTAATAAAAAAATATTTAGCCAATTCAAGATTTGATTGAATTATCTTACATCTATATGTAATGAATTGAGAGATTAAAAATATAGGAAGAATAAGATTAAGATTTCAGTTAAAAAATAGCAATATTACATTAATTTACGTTTAATTAAATGATGTGACATTTTAAAGACTAATTATATAAAAAGCATCACCAAAAAGATAAAGCAACGTAAATCTTCGATATAAATCTGATCAAATTATTATTTCTTATTTTTTAATATTATTAATCTTTCAATAAACTTATAGTAAATTAATTGATATAATAATAGAGTCTGAATTTATACATAAATGATAATATTAAAAAACAACTACTTAATAGTTTCCATAAATTTCTGATATAACTTTGATCAAATTATCATTTTTCTACAATAAGATGTAAATGATTACGATATATGTTGTAAAGATTTCAGTGTTTAAAAATACACAATAATAGATAAACATATGTTTAATTAATTAATATAATAATTTAGAGTCTGATTTTTACAAAACATTATAACAATAAATCAACACTTTTTTTGTGAATCTCTGATATAAATATTATTGAAATATATTTTTATATTAATATTCAGGAGAAAAGAATATGATAGCAATATATTTTATGTAAGGTTAAAATTTGTTTATTTTAATTTACTGAAAAAATTAGGTCTCCATTTTTAATTCATATTTAGAATATTAACTATAAAAAAATAATAAGAAATATAATTTTAAAATTATGGGTTAATATTTAAAAAATACATATTTATTGAAATATTTATAATAAATTAATGAACACTATTTTTAAATCATTGACTTAATTCAGTATTCAAAAAGACAACAACTTAATAAGTAAAAAAGTAAATAAACACAATAAATATAAAGATATTTTAACTTTTATTATGACTTAAGGCTGTAAATTTTCAAAATACACTGATAAATATGAGGTTATTTTATTCAGATACTAGAAAACATATTTTAAAATAGTAATATACTATATATAAAAAAATATTTAAAATATATTTACAAGGATCTGCTTGTTGTATTATTGTATTTTCGGAATTTTAATATTAAAATAATATAATTTTTAAGAAATCACCATAAAAACGAAGCTGAACTTTCAATATCATGAAAATATTTTTTTACTAAAATAATAATATAGGTCGATTGGATAAATATTTTTTTTATTGAACACATTAAAATCATTAAAATGTGATATTTCAGCGTTGTATCGTATTTAAAAGTTTGACAAACATAATTTTTTTAAATTATATAATCCTGATATTTACTTCATACACAATCTGTGTTCTTTGTTTCCATACGTGCAAGTAGTTTCCGGTCACATTCAGACTTTATATGCTTCTGAAACGTCACGTTCCTTCCACAGTCGCACCACTACATTTCCACAACATCAACTAGAAACACATACACACTACACATACAAAAAATCAATACTTCTTCATGCTTGTAAAAACAAAAACCCCTTTTTTAATTTCCGCGTGACATTTGCGGTCGTTAATAAACGGCGTTTAACGGCGTGACGGACACGCAACGCCACGCGAGTGTGTGTGTGCCAAGGCGCCCCTCCGTGAAACTGTTGACGACACCTGTCCCAAAAAATCGAGGCCGTGTAATTAGACAAGAAGAAGGAGGAGAGACCGTAAAACGTTAAAAGCGATAGCCGCAGCGGGCATCGCCGATGGCGGAAAGGAACCGAACACAGATTACGACGGTCAGATAAGCGTTTATTTTCTTACCTACCGCTCGCCGGGTGCCTGAGAATTTGCACACTCGACACAAAAATCGAAATTTGTAGAGAAAAAATGCTTTTCGGAGATACAAAGACGATCTTGTACGATAAGCTCGAAGCGCTCGCGCCGATTAACCCTTTACGCTCACCAGTCATTCGGCGATTAATTAATTTTAATTTGATTCAATTCGATGCATAGATGTAATAATAAAGAATAAAACAACAGGTGGCGCATTTAAATATAGCCCCTTAATATGTATTTGCATAATTTATAGATAAAAGTCATCAGCATTTTAATATAAATTGTAAATGGCGATTTTAAAAGTAGCCTCAAACATATTTTATTCAAATATTATTACAATAATATTATTCTTTTCTTTTATATTTATCTACATATATTCAATAATATATCAAATGAATGTAGTTAGTTTATTTATTTAAAATTATTTTGAATACTCTTCTTATAAAAAATATTATATTTTTGATTTTACACTCTTTATAAAGTATCAAGTATGTGCTATAAAATTATATGTATTGAAAACATATCTATCGCCCGCAATATACCACCAGCAATCAATCGCTAGTAGCTTACTGCCGCGTCAATTGATCGCATAAAATAATTATAGCCTATAAATGATCGCTAGCATATTATATCGTCAGTAAATTATATCGCTCGGCAACGAACGTTCTCACTGCGGCGGCGACGGCACGATTTTATTGCTTTTGACGTGGATTTTTGCCTTCTGAGAAGAGATAATTGTTTTTTGTGCTCTCTTATTGGTCGAAATTCGGTATAGATGCGCTTTATTTAATTTGTAATATTATTATAAAAAGTCATATTATGAGCGTTCCCACTACAACGGCAACATTTTATTACCTTTGACGTGATTTTTTCAATTCTGTGAAATGATAATTGTTTTTTGTGCTGTTTTATTAATCAAAATTTTGCTTAGATGTGCTTTAATTAATTTGTAATATTATTTAATAAGCCGTAGTATGAGCGGTAAATAATCGAACGTTCTCACTACAACGGCAACGGTATAATTTTATTTCTTTTGACGTGAATTTTTGTCTTCTGAGAAATGATAATTGTTTTTTGTGCTGTTTTATTAATTAAAATTTGGTTTAGATGTGCTTTAATTAATTTGTAATATTATTTAAAACAACTGAGCGTTCCCAATTTGATTTTATTGCTTTTGACGTGAATTTTTAGGATCCGTAAAATTTATGACCCGCAATTCACCGCAGGCAATTAATCGCTGGCAGTTTACCGCTGCACATATAATCGCTAAAAGTTAAAGCTTTCATTGGGTTGGGTTTGGGTTTGAACAGCAAATTGACGTTTCGCAACTGTTACAGTGAATTTATATTTTTAGTAGTATGAATATATTTTTTCTTGCTAGATCATGCTAAAATCTGTCAAACAATTGATTTATAATTTCACTGGTGAAATTGTATTAAATTAAAAATATAATTTTTAATTTAAATGATTAATGAATTTATATAAATTATGTGTATTGCCTAGCGATATAATATGCTAACGATCATTTGTAGGCTATAAATTGTTAATGCGATCAAACGCGGTGGTAAATCGCTAGCAATTAATTGCTGGCGGTGAATTGCGACCTCTAAATATATATGTAGTATTTAAAAGTAACATCGATTTTGTCATTAAATTGTAAAAATAGTATATAATTAACATTATCATCATTATTTTTACAGCTACTAGTTTATTTTATTAATAATTATTGTAGATTTTTATCTTCATCATCATTATAGTTAATACGTTAGTAATCAGCTTTTGCCTCTAATGAATAAAATGTTATTAATTAGGCACCTATTTGTAACCTCTTAATATATTTTTGCAATATAATTTAATAATGTAACGCATCTTTAATAAACCCGTTTGTGGTTGAGATCATTTAATTCTGAAATGAAATAGTTAGTGAAGCTGTGATGTTTACTTTACAATGAGATGGTTTACTCTTATTTAACTGCGATTTGCTATTAAGTGTATATATGTGACTTTTAAAAACGTTTTAAAAACATTATGCATTTTTCCAAATATAAATATTTTATTCTTGAAAATTTTTAAAGAAAATCAAGGCTTAAATATAAATAAGATCACTATATGGACCACTTCTAAATGCATCATCTGCTCTATTTATTTTAGCATTAAATGCATTAAAAAGCTTGTAGAATTAGTTAATGAATTCTTAAACGACTTAATATTATTCTTTATATAAAAATCAATGTAATATTGTTTAGATTTTTATTATCTTCTACATATTGTATGTAAATATGTATTTAGAATACTCAATACATCAAATTTAGTGACTTACATAATGAAGTATATGTTTAGTTTGATCTTATCGCGCGTTTTTTGATAACATGTATCTCGAAATGTTGATTTAGTTACGCCTACTGGTATTCAGTATATATCTTTGTTATTTCGCAGTGAACTTATCTCACTTTTATCATACGAAAACAACTTTGAACGCAGACAAACGTATCTGCTAATCTGTCGTAATTCGCATGAGCCATTAGTAATTGGATAATGCAAAATCTGAAGCTCATCGCCGCGATGATGATGATGATGATTGAAGTAATGTAAATTTCTTCATCGGTAAATTGCAGTTTTACGCAGATGATACGGTGTGCGTGTGATATTGGGGGGACTGTACTGGCGGCGCCGAGTGAGACTGGATACCGTAGAAAGGTGTCCGTTACAAGTAGCTCTGAAGCAGGTGTCGCACAGGTAAACCTCACCTGACCCATCGCCGGTCACCAGAGATGGATTAAAAAATGTAGAATCCACAAAAAAGAGACGACGAAAACGCAGGAATGACAAGGCGCAAGGTGCGATGTTTAAGGACATATTTCATATTTGCAATTATTTATGGAGCGACAATTGGCATTACCGGTGTTTAAAACTTGGATCAGATCAGTTATGGAGAATGTTGCACATCTGATTATTAGCATCGAAACCGGAGAGTAGTTTATATATTTATTAAACATATATAATAAGTAGTGTTTATACAAAAAATGGTATTAAATTTCAGTATTTATTAAAAAAATTTTAGTCAGTTTTTCAAGATACTAAATAAATATAAAACTACATAACTTTCAAAATATTAAGTAAACCAGAGGCAGTGAGTTCGAGATACAACAGCAAACTCGAATTTGTATTTGAAAATGTGCTATTATAAAAAACCGGCCCTAGCTGCAAAGTGACATTTACTGATTATTCCTCAGTAAAAAACACATGATAATTTATAATCAATTATATAGATTCATATGTCTAATTGACTTATCCCGTTATAATGCATTGGGCTTATACCTATCAGGTTAAAACAGAAGCTATGATCGTTCTCTGATAACATATTCATATTTAATCTTAATCTAAATTAATAAGTTTCGATATCATTTATTAGTAAATATGAATTATATAATTTTTATTATTTTAATAATTGCTTATATTTTTTTTAAATGTTAATAACGACAGCATTTAATATTAAATAGTTTATTATTAGTAATTTTTTATGATTAGCTTAGTTTGAATTAATTATCCGTGAGATTAGGATAATATAGGAAAACCTAAGCTATGATGATTGATCGGAATTATAATTATATAATCAAAATCACAATGGTTCATATTAAATTTGAACTGACTCTACACTAATCTATCGTGCTAGTAAAATAATAATAAAAACCATAAAATTTAAACCAATCCACTGTCAGCAATTTACCGTCAGCAGCTTATCGCCGCGTCAATTGATCGCATAAACAATTTATAGCCTATAAATGATCGCTATCATATTTTATTGCCAGGCAATACATATAATTTATTGGTCATTTTGAATTGAAAATAAGGTTTTTTTATAGGTGTTATTTTAACCATCCGTGCAGTTAATAAATTCACTGATATTCGTCTAATTTATTTAGCAACAATAATTTTTATTTTTACACATTTCCGATAGTTTTATAAATATTGTTTAAAAATAATAAATCTAAAGTTAAATATAATTATAGCTTTATTTAATATGTTATATAGATAGTGATCTAGTGTAACTACTGCGTTAAAATTTCAGAGTATTCCTAGTTTTTAAATTTGTATCGTGCTTGGGAGATCGCTATTATTGATTATTATATAAATATAATTTAAATCATCACAATTTAAATTTTACTAAGTTTTAACCATGAATGAATATCGTAATGATTAATCAAAGTCATGCATAGAGAGTCACGATCGCGTCCCTTATTCTTACCTGTCGTGACCAAGACGTCAGTTCTTAAAAATGCTCCTCTTGCACGAATCATCTAGCTTCTGAACAAGCTTGCTAAACACAACTATTTTTTCGGCAATAGCTAGAATAAATAATATTTCAGATGTGCAATATAATTGTTTTTTAAATTAAAAAAAATATGGTTTAATTATTTTTTGTATAATATCCATAATGACGCATTGGGAAAACCTGTCAAAGTATATTAAGCAAATTATTAATAATAAAAAAATATAGAAGTAGCATATTTTGTCAAATAAATACTACAAATTGATATGAAAAAACATAAAATATTGCCAAACACAAGGATGTTTTGGGTGATAGCTATGAGGAGCTGGAAAAAATATGTGGAATATATGCTCATCTATTTTAGGTGTGCACCATATTTTTTTAAAAACTATTTAATGGTAGATTTTTTTTGTATTATGACGCATTGGGAAAACCTGTTAAGTCATAATGCTTAAATTTGTGATAAAAAAATAAATAATAAGCTATATTAGCTCTAAGAGAATATTTCATACATATAAAATATAATAATAAGATTAATTGTTGATTTGCTTTTAATTATAATTAATTGTTATAAGGCTGGCGGACGAGCCGCCGCCAGCCTTCGTACTATCATCGTGGTCGATAAAATTATGTTTGCTCTCTCTGCCGCCGCGTCACAGTGTTGCTAGTGGCATTTAGCTCATGGCTAACAAAATAAATTTTCCCCCCACTGATTTATTTTATTGATTCACGAAGTAATGCTTAATTAAAAACTAAGTTGAGACTGCGTTTTAAAAAGCGTCTATGTTCACAATTTATAGAAATGGTTTATTGTTGCAATCTTAAGGTTAAAAATAAAGAATTTAAGTACCTTAAAAAATACATTTTTCCAATATCATTATTTTAATTTTGTATTTATTTTAATAAATAATTTAGTTATTAAAGCTAATTGTTTATATACTAAACTGATATAATCAAAACATTTAAGATAAATAGAATATAAATGAAAATACTGTTTTATTATAATTTATTTCGCAAAAAGGTGTTTCTATACTCCACTGAGAAAACCCGTTACATTTTTATTTTTTTCAGATTGTCCTAGGAATATTAATATACAATTTCAGAACTATAATTATCTCAATTTCTATGTTATATTTTTTTCACTGGAATTGAAACTGCGTTCCGTTATGTTTTGTTTCATCTGAGTTTTGTCAATAGTTCTGGTAAATTACTACATGTTTATTTTTCGGCTTAAGAAAAACTATATATGTATAATTTTAAAGAATTACTTAGCTGTTTTGCTTTGTTGTAAAAATATTATTTTGCGATATGGCTGCAATTTTTGTAAATATGAAGGGCAAAAATGAATTAATTTAATTCGTCAGACATTATTATTTATTGTTAGTCTTTGTATGACTATTTTGTGATATTAAAGTTGTAGGATCAAGATATATAGATAGAAACGATATACCTGATATCAGCTCACATTGATGGGTAAAAAGCAAATTGAGTCGGAAACAAAACGCTTTTAAATTTCCATATTTTATTGCCGGCGATTATTGTCTCTATTTTTTGTCGTTTGTTGATAAGAAGAATAACGACAATAAAAAAACGTATGCATGCGACGTGTATCGTTCGATTTGCATAATAAATTTGACGGTTTATTCCACGATGATAGCCCCTAATAAACGGTTCGGTTCGGTTCGACGTTTAATGCGTCGTTTTCATAATTGGAATTGTAAACATTGTGTTTTTCGGCGATGTCGTAGCACGAACCATTTCTTCTTCTTCGAATCGGGAACTTCGAATTTCACACGGGCTTCGTATCGTCCGGTCGAATCTTGACGATGACAACAACCTAATACATTACGGCGGCGTTTCCACGATTTTATCGCTCGTTTGGGAATTCGGCTCAGTTCGGCCCTGTTCACGGCTTTACGGCCAGAACAGCTGACCGAGACGGGAATTCCACGCTTAGATGTCATTTCGTATATTAAATATACGAATTAATGGACTCGGAAGGTTGCAGCTGAACCGCTTCGTATAGGATGACTTCGGTGTGCTTTTATACAAGGCGGTCAATAAGTTGCTTTACCATTTTTTTATATTCGAGTAAATAAAATGATTTCATCCGTTGATTCCAATTTATTTATTTATTATTTTTTAAATAGTTTAGTGACTATTCAATTTATATAAATATAATTGTACTACATATTTAGATTTATAAATCGCATTTTATTCGCATTATGTTTATTCATAGCATAACACTTTGAGATGCGCGCTTGTTATATAATTAAAATAATAAAATAAAAAATATGCATGAAGATGATAATATATGTAATTATAATACAGTTAGTGAAAACAAACACACCGTGCACGTTTAAAAGGTTGTTACGGTTGAATCGACATTAACGGAATGTTGTTATAATTAAATTGATATTTTAACACGCAAAGGGTTAAAAATTGTTATTATTATGACGCCTCATACGCACGATTAAAATGTGTATCGCGTAAGCATTGTGTATCGATAAAATATTCAAGAGATGAACATCTTGGGGTCTTCCTTATCCGCTGTTGAGTCTCGACCAAGGTCTTTATGATGACAGGCAAGGACATATTTGATTCTGATTATTCTATATATATATATATTTAAAAAGTTTCATACTTTAACAAACACATTTAATATCAAATTTCAGCAAAACTTTGTTATAAAGATACATGGACGTCATTTGGAGCGGGCAGGTTTTTTTCATGTCATTTAATTAAATACTATGAAACTTAAATAAATATTAAAAAAACGATCACTGACTAACAAACCCCCCCCCCCTTCTCCATCTATTTGACCTGAAGAAAGTTCTCAAACTAATTATTGTTTTAGAATTTTCATTAGGTTTAGTATAAAATACGTATAATAGCCAACATGATGCATAAGGAAAACTGTCCAAAAATAGCAAAAATATGGATGTTATCAATCCTCGGACTGAAAAGTTATTACTTACTTTGTAGATAGTTATTCATAACGTCTAATTGACTTACCCCGTTGTAACGCATCGGTCTTACACCTATCCAAACTCTTTGTTTTACTTCTAACACATTTGAAATGTGTAACTGCGTAATAAAATTTGATAAAAAATATTTTTAAGTACGGTCCAACGGTTTTAGTACATTAAAGAAAATATATATATTAGTTTTATAGCCCTTTTAACAAGTCTTGCTTAACTAATTTTGATACCTATTAATAATATTGAATAAAATTAGTAATAAAAAAATTAAATCTTTATTAAATTAAAAATTAAACAGCGAAAAACATTTTTTTGTTTATTTTTTCTCATTAAAACAATAATTTGAATAAATAAATTCAATAAAAATAATGTTAAAATAGGTTTGTATTTATAATTTTAATATTAAAATCCATATAAAATTGTACGCAATAGTTTGTTTAATTAAAATATAAATTTAAAATTGCTGTTGTTTTTATTTTTATTTTCTATAATTTATTATTATTGAAAATTGTGTAAGTCTATTTAAAACTAAAAAATAATTAATATTGCATAATAAAATTTAACAAGTTTATATATTTAAAAACATTACCGTTACCAATATTTTTAGGTTGATTAAAACTTCAAGCCTTATGTATTGATAATGGACTTATACCACTTTCAAACTCAATTATTCTTAATTATAATAACTGTTAATTTTAATTATTATTTTTTACGTTTAAAATAGATTTTAGAAAAGCTTACTATAATTAAAATTGCTATTATTTATATTTTTCATAATTTGTTATTATATACACTTGAAGCTTAAAAATCGTTTATTTTCTTTAAAATTTTTACTTATTATTACTGCATGATAAAATTTAACAAGCTTATAGTTTTAAGAATATTATTCTAATTGACTAATATTTTTAGCTAGATTCAAAAACAAACATTTAAAAACCTCAATGTATGAATAAATAGACTTATACCACTTTAAAAAACAATGGCTCATACTAATGTTTGTAGGTTTCTGCTAGCAAATATCATACGTTGTTATGGTTAACATTAATTATTTTGCCATTTTAATTTTTTGCTGAAATTAGGTACTATTTAATAATAGTCAATATTATACAATATGCTTAGATTTTACTGTATATTAATCTATGTATCATTTTTTTAATCGATTTTTTCATTCATATGACAGGTGTATGTTTATTTGATATTTGAGGAAAAATGTTATAAAATGTAGTTATAGTAAAATAATTAATTTTTCTTCTACAAATAATCGTAAAAAATATAAAGTTAACAAAATGTAAATAGTTTAAGTAAATTCATACAATGCATTATTTTTAGTAAAATATTAAAATAAATATGTACTTGATTCTTAACCATACTTTTAATTCGGATTTAAACGAATTTAATATATATAAAATATTAACAATATATCATTAAAATGTATCTAAACAATATATTTGTGCATATTGTTTAAAAAATAATGTATTTATCATAATCTATCATAAAAATATCTTTACAAATGATTTTTAATAATTTAATTTAATAAATTAAAAAAAAATTAATAAAGGTTATTAATAAATAGCTTAAAACTCAAAGTCAATTTGTATAAAAATATATCATAAAAAGCAACAAATTAAAATGATATAGAATATTTTGACTAAACAATTTGATTAAAAAATGATTATGGAAAAAATCGATAATTTTTAAGTTGTGTTTAAAACTCAAGTTTAAAAATATTAAATATCAAAATACACCACAATTAAATAAAAATAATTTCATATATAGCAAATTTCATATTAAATCAATATTTAAAATTAATTTTGTGAAAGAATTTCTTTGAAAAAATATTTTGCAAAAAATTTAAGAAATCCATAATTAAGGTATTTAGTAAATAAAATATGTAACATAATATATTATAAATTATGATACAAATGTATTGAAAAAGATTTTTGCATACCTCATAATTAAATATTAATTATTAAATATATAGCAAATATAATATTATATCAATATTTAAAATAAGCTTCTTGTCAAAGCACTCTTCTTGTTAAATACAATTGGGATTAAAAATATATTCGCGTATTTTGTCAATGTAAATTAGTTGAAAAATCATTTAGTAGTAAATTAAAAAAAATACATAATTTTTATCATGAACTTTAGGCGAATTAAATATTCAATTATTAAGCAATCAATTAAAAAATGATTTAGCAGAGAATGAAAAAAATCTTACATTTATAGAGTTTAAAAGAATTGAAATAAATTAAAATATAGCATATATCATATTATATCAATATTTAAAATGCGCATATTAAAATCTTGCTAAAGCAATTTTGTTAAAAAAATATTTTGTGAGAAATTTAAGAAATCCTTAATTAAGGTATTAAACTAAGTATTAAACAAATAAAATATGTACTACATATCATATTAAATAACAACCTATGATAAATAAATAAGTTTACTCATGAACTTTTAAAACACATTTTTCAGCAAATTAAATATATACTTTGTACCAAATTATTAAACAATCCATTAAAAACTGTGCTTAAAAATGATTTTTGCATATTTTGTCCAATAAATTTGATTGAAAAATGATTTAGAAAAGAACGAAAAAAATTATATTTATATTTATTAAAAATTAAAACTCTAATTTAAAAGAATTATATATATAATAAATATCAAAATATATTTTAATTGCATTGAAATAATTTAATATATAGCAAATATCATATTATATCAATATTTAAAGTGAGTTTATTTTTAAAGCAATTTTGTAAGAAATTTAAGAAATCCTTAATTAAGGTACTAAACCAAGTATTAAACAAATAAAATATGTACTATGTAGTATATTATATTACAGCAAAACAGGAAACAAGAGTAAGAGTAATTTAGTTCAAATAACCTTTTGCAGAAAATTTACAAAATAAATAATTTTTATCATGAACTTTCATAACTTACTTTAAAGCAAATTAAATATACACTATATATGAAAAATGTGTTTAAAAATTACTTTTTTATATTTTGTATAACCAATTTGCAGATAAATAAAAACAATTAAAATCGACTAAATATAATATATATAAAAATATTATAATTAAAATTAACATACATTTATGACTATTTAATTGTATTTAGGAATAGGGATTTAATATAGCAAAAGAAATAAGATAAAAATCCATCGTATTCGATGATTACAATTAATGGTCTAACACTAAGGCTTTAACTAATTCAATGGTTATTATATATTACATATTTGAAAACCATGATCAATTATAGAAGCAAATTAAAATTAAGGTGACAATGTTTTGCTGTAGCAAAATTTTGAGTTTCATGAATTTTTTTATTGTAAAATAAAATAAAATAAAATAAAATATATAATCAAAGTATTAAGATATACATAAAAGTAGTTGAAATCTATGTGTATTTTTACATCGGCTTATTAAATATTTGTGGCTGAAATTGTTGTATTGTGTAACTACAAACAAAACATTTGAGCAGCGTATGCTTTTACTTAATGCACACATAAACTATCGACTCTCATTTATATATGATACTCGCTCACAATCCTTTTTAATCTAAATTTCCGAAATCATAGACCGTATCGCGATCTAACTGTTAAAATTTCAACTAAAACGAAACATCGAGATTGCACTATCATTTCCCGTCTCGCATACGCCAGCGGTTTTTTGACAGATTCTACGCCATAATTGGGCGTTATATCTCGTGAATTGTACGCCATTTCTGACACGTGAAGGTGAGATAGAGTACACTTCACGGTACACTCGTTCCGCACACGTAAAATGTATTTATAACACCGAAGAATAAAAATTGACCGAATGAGTTACGAACCGACGATTGCTTTATTGCAATATTAACTTTTATTATATTTATTATTGTTATTCATATATCCACACTCGCATATAAAATACTATAAAACGACCCGTAATTTAATAACCGTGCCCTGATGTAATTTATTTTATTTCTCCGGGTCACGAACTAATGCATAATATACTTATGTATTCGTTTATATGTTTACAGTACACGAAACCGAAAATACGGACGATTAGAACGCGCGTGGTTTAAACGGTTAATAAATTTTGACCGCCGAACGTAAAGCAACACCTAACGTGACGTTATATACGTTTATTCACATATGTGTGTGGATGTATGTAAATATTTGATATTACGTAGCGTATTTGCGTAAAACTACCGTCAATCTACTACAAAGGTCGTTCACTGCTTCAAGTCCAACCGATTTTTTTTTGTGTATGTTGTGACTTTTTAAGTTGAGTTCAAAGTAATACGGCGGTGTCAAATTACAAATTTCGTACGAATATATATGAAAAAATATACCTACATATAGTCTTAGTCTATTGAAATTTGATAATATAGTATCAAGTCTATACAATAAAATTGAAACTGAATTCAATCGATGAATATTATATTTACTAATTCAATACTTATCAGGATTAATATAATATAAACATTGACAAATTGCTCAACTTTGACTTGAACCTCATTGATTTTAATGCACCTTATAATATAATACTTTATAGTAATAATTGTTGATAATTGTATGCAATAATATATAAAGCTCATATATTGATTTTCAAAACAGGCTTATGGTAGTTCTACAAATTTTTACTTCTTTATAATGTACATACATACATAAACATATTGATATTGCCATATTTTTTATTTAATAAGGCTTCTATTAATGTCTTAATAGCTCTTATAGAGTGACCATTCGTTTACATATTTCATTAAATATTTACAATCTATCTAAAAAAATATTATTTGTATTATGATATATTGGTATCTTGTTCCATTTTCACGTGTTTTAAAGATGTAAGTTGATATGTTCAGAGTGGATAATAAAAAATGATTTAAAAAACAGAATTTTAGTAATAAGAATATTTTATCGTGAGAATAAAATGATAGACAAGTAATTTGCAAGTGAATCGTTTTTATTTAACGAGCAACAGAAAATAAAATTTAACGGTTTAATTTTAAGAATTGAATAATAATAGATAAAACAGACTCTATACAATATAATATTTTTAGGTTTCATAAAAAATTGACAATAAAAGCTTATTATAGAAAATAAAGTAATTTGTAGCATATATTTTTTGGGTATATATTATATATAATAATATATAAAAAAACCTTTAATATATTTAAAAAAATAAGGGTTGATGAAATAGTTCGTAATTATAATATATACATTTAGATCCATTTGTAACGCATATAAATTTATTAATAACTATTTATTTATAGAAGCTCAGAATTTAATATCGTATTGATAGTAGATTCATATAAATATAAAATTATACTATTTAACTCTTTGTTTCATGGTGTTGCAAATTTGCAACAAAATATAAACTGTAGTGATGATACATGGCTTCATAACATTGCATATTTGCAATAGTGTTTTGTTCTGAAATAGTTTAAATTCAATTATGTAGAGTAATATTTAACCTTTAATACTTTTTCGGTGAAAAATTTCTTTATGAAAAAAAGTTAGCTTCGATTTAATAAATTGTTATAGATCAATTTAAAAAATCAAAGATGTTGCGGAGGAATGAAAACTGAAGATATAATGTTAGAGAAAGGATTTAAATTTATTAAAGAATATACTTAATTTTTTTAGAGCTCAATTTAAATAAGAATTTAATCAGATGGTATTTTTATGTTTACATGTGTTGTGAAAGGTTAATTTAAAAAATTTGATGTTGCATAAAATGGCATATTTTAATAAATTTAAGGAATAATAATATAAGAATATGAAATATTTTTGATATTTAAGCAAGGAATAAAAAAAATAAAAAATATTAATATCCAAGGCTGAACTTAAACCAAATATGATCACAAGCTAACCACTATATTATTATATAATTTTATGATAAAATACATTAATAAATTAATATTTTTAAATATAAATTAAATTATAAATTATTAAAATATTTTACTTTCAATTAAAAGTATTAATATAAAATTTATAAAAGAAATTATATTTTATTAGATTTCTTAAAATTTTTTTTACATAAATTATACCTAAGCACTTTAATTATATTATTGTGGGGCTAAGCTACTTTTGGTTTGATTAAGCATACCAACTTGTAATAAGCTAATTAAAAAAAGCTTCAATGAGGTATTGATTAAAATTTAAAAAGTATGATATCTCAATTATTTAAGGGTTAAATTATAGCAAATACTATCATAAGCTAACTTATTTTTTTAATTTGATTTAAAACAGTTTTTATAGAATACAATGTAATATGAAAATATTTTACATAATGTTTACCTGAGCATTTAATTACATTAAATAGATCAAAAAGTCTATTTTGGTTTAGTTATACTTACCAACTTGTAAAAATCTATTTAAAAAAAGCTTTAACAAGGTTTGAGTATGGTTTAAAATTGAAAAAATAGGATACCTATATATTTAAACCAAATATATAGGTATCCTATTTAAACCAAATATCATAAGCTAACTTATTTTTTTAATTGATTTTTAATTGAAGTTCTTATAAAAAACTACAATATAATATATTAATATTTGTAGTACGTAAATATTTTACATAATGTTTACCTGAGCATTTGATTACATTAAATAGATCAAAAAGTTAGGTTGAATTCGTTTTATAGTCTTGTTAGGTTAGGTTAGCTTTGGTTTAGTTAAAGTCATTTAAAAGAAAAAGATTTCATGAAGTTTGAGCATGGATTAAAATTTTAAAAATATCATACCTCAATTATTTAAGGGATGAATTTAAACCAAATATTAGCATAAACAGTTTTTATAAAATACAACAATTTATTAATACTGTTTAAAAGTAATTATGAAATATAAAAATATTTTACATAAAGTTTACTAAGCATTTGATTACATTTAATAGATCAAAAAGTTAAGTTAGATTAATTTTATAGTCTAGTTAGGTTAGGTTACTCTTAAGTTAGCTTTGTAAAAAGCTATTTAAAAAAAGCTATTTATAAAAAAAAGTTTGAGCATGGATTAAAATTTAAAAATGTGATAACTTAATTATTTTTAGATTATTTATAACCATAAGCTAGCAACTATATTTTTATAAAATGCCTGTTTCAAAAAAAATATTTATATAAATAATAAGTAAATGTAGCTTACTACAATGTATTAATATATAGCGGTCTGTCTTAATAAAAAAATAATATTAAAATAGTACTTTTTAATTGATAATAAATGTAAGAAAATAGTGAACTTATATTACGTAGGTAATATCTAGACGTAATCAGATTTCTTAGAAATACTGAACACTCGACCGCATTCAATACGTCTATAATTCAATATGTAGTTATTATGTTACTTTTAATTTAGCTTAAATTTGGTACGAAATTGCACATTTGAAAATAAATATTATACAAGATTTACTGAATAATATATTATTTTAAAATTAAAGTAAACTAAAATAAAATAATTTTATTTTACAGGTATGATTTTAATTAGATTATATATTTTTAAGTTGAATTTACGTCATTCAAAATAGCAATAGAGTAATTTAAATATAACTATTCTTCTCCTAGAGAAGGTAAAGAAAAAAACACTAACCAACTCTTTCGTAAGTGTACTTATCAAGTGACTGTTGAAGCTTGAAGGTCGCTTAACAGCAATTAAATTGTATTTTCTGCAATTAACAAAAAAAATCTCACTTGTAACATCGAGCACACACGAAACGGACCGGTCAATAAACATTAGATCTAGACTGGTCCAGGTGTAGTCGTGGGTGAGTGGTCTTATTTCGTTGTGTCACTGTGTCAGATGAACACGACCCGGCCGGGACGAGCTAATGAAGTTGAACCCAATTGAAGAAGACGATGAGTGTAGGACTTGTGATTACTATAAATTACACAGCCGTCTACGAATCTCTCCGGCGGTCAAAGGCCGATTCGATATTGGACAACGGGAGAAACTTTTGATGCTGGGGTCAGATGACTTCAGAGCGGCGAGGACCTCGCATCCTTCACTCGGACATAGTATGGTAAGTGAGGAAAAAAACGGAGATAACAACTGGGTATATGAATGTATCAGATGTGGTGATGTAGATTTTGAAGCTATGGAATGATATTAGGAGGAAGACGGTGGCAGTTGCGTAAGGTAAGTTTGAAAAGTAAACATTTTTGCATTATTATTAGAATCGAAAGAGTAAGTTAAAAAATTACGTTTTTATCTAATTTAATTAATATATTTTAATCGTGTCATGTGAACGCTCGTCGCCGAGCATTCCGACGCGATTTTATTGCTTTTGACGTGAATTTTTGAATTCTGAGAAATAATAATTGCTCTCTTGTTGATCAATATTTGGTTTATATATACCTCAATTGATCTTCACTATTTTTTGCATTTAAAAAAAAATTAAAACCTTAATATTTAAAAAAAATTACACCTGTCCCCCTCCCTCTTGTTTATTGCTGTCTATTTATGTATAGCAAGTATAGTGAATTAATCGATTTTTCTATATATCAGTAACGAGCGTTCATTCTGCAATGGCGACGGCACGATTTTATTGCTTTTGACGTTGATTTTTGATTTCTGAGAAGGGATAAGGGATTTTTTGCATTATTTTATTAATCAAAACTTGTTTTAGATGTGCTTCAATTAATTCCAATTATTTTTTTGCATTTACAAAAATGAAATTGAAAAAATAATACATCTGCTCCCCCCCCCTCCCTTTTGAATTTGGCCAGAAAAATGCAAAAATGACTTTTTTCAGATTAGGTTTATGTCCGAACAGAAAATAAACGTTTTGCATCTGGCAAATATATTTTCATAAACCTTTAAAGTAGTATATAATGTCAGCTAAATTATATGACTTCACTAGTAAAAATATAACTTAACTGAAAAATACACATTCACTGTTAAATTTATTTATCTATGTAAATAAGTACGTAAATGTAATATATATGTATTACTATATGTAGAAAAATTGAAATCAGTCAATTTCACCAGAACCTGCAAAATAAATTATATGTTCACTGGTAAGTATATATCTCCCAGTGAAATTTATTTTGATATGATTTATTTGAAATAAGATTTTTAGATTTCCTTTGAGGGATAACCCGAGAATTTCTGATCTAGAATGAAATAACATGAATTTTTCTGGCCAAATTAAAAGGGGGGGGGGGGCAAATTTACCCACCTGCCCCCAAACCAAATGATAGATTTGTGATTGTTTTTTTTTTATATTTTCTTATAGGAATAACCTGAGAATTTCTGGTTTAGAATCATTTTTCAAGGGGAGTGGGAGTTGGGGGCAGAAGTTCTTTAGTCAGTGGCCGTTTTTTTAATATTTCGATTTCGTTAAGATTCATAGTATTTCATTAAATGACATAATTTTTTTGAGGGGGGGGGGAAATGTTTCTGCCTGTCTCCCCTGCCTGACGTCCCTGTTTTAATACAAAAATAACATTATTATAAGACTTTTTAACGGATAAAAATAGAAAAAATGTACGATACACAAGAGGACGATTTTTTTCTTATTTTACAGTATTTTGTGAATATAATGAATTTAAGTATAGTTCTTATTTTTTAATTGTTATTAAAGTAAATACAAAACAGAGGTACTATTATATTATATAATACACTTATAGTCTGAATTAAAAAAAAAACATTCCCACTACTTATTGACAGAGTTTCTTCTTCAATCAATAAATAGCGATTCGATCTAAGACACGCATAGAAAAAGAAAGAGAGGACAATAGCGTTTCGGGACATCCTGTGAACTCAAGTGGTTAAGTGGTGTTACATCAACTGACCCACTGACTCTTATATATTGATCTACATGCATGTCACACACACACATATAAAAAATGTCATAATCATAATTCACAGGTTTA